>NW_026057577.1:111995322-112127695 GCF_023721935.1 Panthera uncia
TATTTTATTTTATTTTATTTTATTTTATTTTATTTTATTTTATTTTAGAAGAGCTTAATCACCAATGCCAGGTGGTGCAGTGTTTACATCAGACAGATGCTGAGGAAAGTGTGTTGGTCTTACAATCCCAGAGCTGGTTGGTGGCAGTAGAAAAGCCAGCTCCGAGTCTTAAGAGTTTGGATTTTTTATTTTCTTCCACCTGATCACACTGCTTCCCTTATGTGGTTAAAATTATTCCACAGGTCCTTAAATCTAGTGAGAAAGGTAGCAGAGAGAGGCCGATAGTGAAGGGAGCCATGTCGGCAAATCCAGGGCAGTTATCCCCATGCAGATGTGCGTGTGGTCAGCAGAGGAAGTGTAGGGGTGAGGCGCTGCTTTCCAAGCACAGCTTTGATGTCCGCTGAGAGATATTGAGGCCGAATTACTAACTGTCCCTCCTTGATAGGACTTTCCCTGGAGCCCAGGTGGGAGGCTGTGCAAGAAAAGAGATGATTCTGCAGCCTGAGTTTCCCTCTGTTCCAGACTGTCTTGTTTCTTTAAAGGCTTCGCTAAAGGAACATCATTCTCTCCCACAGTTTGGATCCCCGCATAACCTGCTGGGGAAGAGTAAACAGTAATTAGTTATATAAAGTGACAGAAAAGATACAGATACAAATTAGTGAAGGAAGATGAAGGCACAAATGTATCATTATGCAGGAGGAGCAACCATCCCACCTTTCAGAGCTCTGCTGGGAGGAAAAGTCTGGAAAAGGTGGGTTCAGCCCACCCCATCAGAATCTTGATGATGTTCTGCAAACCCACACCCGCCACCCAGCTCGCTCCCATCCCCAGTGCCTCAAAGCATCCCTGCCCTGTACCAAGCCCATCTGCTGTGATATAACCAAGTTAGAGCTCCTGTCCCACATCCACCACTGCCTTGCTCTGTGACCTGAAACCAGTCACCTGTCTTTTCTAAACTTCAGTTTCCTCATTCTCAAGGGAAAGAAGTAGCACCAGACCATTTCCAGCTTTCTTCTACCTCTGCTATCTTACACAACTATAAATGCCTTTAAGAAGATCTTGCTCTCCATGCCACAAAATCAACTTTGGGTTATTCGCTCACGGTCAAGTATAATCTACTGCTGACAGCTGGGGAAATTACACTTGAGCCATAATGCAAAGATGGCAAACTCCGATGTTTCCAGGGATCAGGGAGGTAGCATAAATTTCTGAAGCAGGCAGGTGTGACATAATAGAGAACAGTGTGGGTGTCGGGGAGCTGGAGAGTGTCTGCTTACCCAAAGGCATTCATGTGCAAATGTTTCATAAACACGGTGCTGAACAAACAAAAAGTTTTCTGGGGCTGGATTTGGGCCAGGAGTCACTAGTGTGGAGCCCCTGAAAAAAGAGAGGGAAAATTAGTGGCGGAATTTCAGGCATCAGTCCCAGGAGGTTTAAGAGGATTGGGGCAGCAGGGAGTGAAGAGGTGAGAGAGGGAAGGGCATACTACAGTCAGTGATCATTTGCTACCTCATCCTGCATTCATCTGACTTTCTAGACAGGTGGCCTCGGATAGATTTTGCCTCCAACTTCACCCCCTGTACGTTGACTGAATCCAGTCAATTTGGATCTTGAAGTCCTGACTTCACTTTCCTCCCGTTTCACAAGAAGGGAGTAGAGCACCTTTGTTCCAAAAATCTCATCTGCATTTTATATTCTATGAAGCTAAATAGTAAATGGCTTCAGGATTCATGCTTTCATTCTATTCAACATAAAGGTCCAAGCATAGCTCACAGATGAAGATTGCTTAGAGACCTCCAATTCTGGAGTTTAACGCATTATTTAATGTTTGGCAAATATTTATTGGGTGCTGGTTCTGGTTCCAGACACCGTTCTGGCCTCTGGAATGCAGCAGAGAGCAAAGCAGACAAGATCTCTACTTTTACCCAGACCAAGCATGTGAGAAGACAAAAAAAAAGTAAGATCATTTCAAAATGGCAGCTTAAGAGCAGTATCTTTAAGGGATGGTCAAAAAAGTGGCATTCACATTGAGACCTAAAGAAGGAAAGAATGCCACCCCAATAAAACTAGGGAGAAAGAGCAACCAGACAGAGGGGCCGGCTAGTGTGAAAGTCCTAAAACAGGAAACAGTTTGACAAGCTTGAGGAATTACAATCAAGACCACAGTTAATGGAACATAGAATGAGAGGGAGTGTAGGCATCGAAGGCAACACAGGGATCAGATTCTGTTTTCCGTCATCGTGGTAGGCAGCAAGCCATGCCTTGTGATGATGTATAAAAGTTTAACTCTGGGAGGATCTGGATATAGACAAAAGATCAACGCAAGTTTAACTCTGAGAGGATCTGGATATAGACAAGAGATGAATGCAAGTTTAACTCTGGGAGGATCTGGATATAGACAAGAGAGCAACGCAAGTTTAACTCTGGGAGGATCTGGATATAGACAAAAGATCAACGCAGTAGGATTCAGCAGACTTGAGTTCTTCTCTGACATCTGCCAGTAACTGCTCTGCGATTAGGTCAGTCTGCCAGTCGCTTTGCCTCTCTGTGCTCCAGTTTTGTCCTCTGCAAAATGACATGGTCATAGCAGATACACTTGGGAAGGAATACCCTCACTGGAATATAAGCACTATGAGAACGGGCATCTCTTTCACTGACATATCTACAGTGACTAGGACTGTAGTTTGACATTCAATAAATATCTGCTGGATAAACGAGCCATTTTTCTGGCTTTAAGACTCTATGGTTTTGAGGCAATCTTTGATGAAAATTGATTGGTCTTGTTTTGATAATTGTACCTTCCACAGCAATCTAAGATATAAAGTTGTGAGTATAATGCATGTTATTGGCTGACCGATTCGATTGGCTCTGCATATACCTTCTGGCTGTACATTGGATAATAATAAAATAATTTCAGAATAGATTCCTGGATTTAACCAGGCTTCCATATACTGAAGGCTTGCAATGTGCCTGGTACCATTATAAGCATGTTATATGCATTATTTTATTTAATCTTAAAATAATCCTGTGAGTTGGGAAGATTGGCATAGAAGGTCAGTAATATCAGGGATCTATGTTCCTTCCAGCTTTCCATTTGTTGTCCTTTATGTCTGGCTGTTATTGCTGCAGACATCATATTCAAGTTCAAGGGCAAGAAAGGAGAAGGGATGAAGCCAATAATGCCCATCGTTTTGTTCAGGAAAGCAAAAACCTTCCTCAGCCCCCTGGCTGACTTCTCTGCTTGTTGGTCAAAATTGTATCTTGATGGGGTGCCTGGGTGGCTCGGTCGGTTGAGCGTCCGACTTCGGCTCAGGTCATGATCTCGTGGTTTGTGAGTTTGAGCCCCACGTTGGGCTCTGTGCTGACAGCTCAGAGCCTGGAACCTGCTTTGGATTCTGTGTCTTCCCTCTCTCTCTGCCCCTCCTCTGCTCACACTCTGTCTCTCTCTGTCTCTCAATAATAAACGTTAAAAATTTTTTTTTAAAAAATTGTATCTTGTCACCCCTAGCAACAGTTGGAAAAGGCAGCAGCCTCATGGAGCAGGGCAGATTGGTACCCCGAAAAAACTGAGGTTCTGCCCACCCAGGAAGGAGAGGTTGACAATAGGGAAGGTGGCTGTCAGTGTCTACAGTCTCTGTGTAGAGCAGCCTGGCCATCAAATTAAGACAGAGAATCTTTGCTTGCTTGCTAGTAATTTTAAGCTCTGATGAGTTATTTTCACTTTGTAATTATTTATTTGGGTTTTTACATAGATGCGCGCGCGCACACACACACACACACACACACACACACACACCCACACACACAATGAAGAACCTAATCAGCAAGCAATGCTTTGAGGACTATAAACCAAATGCCAGGTGGAGCCATTTATTGGAAAGCATGTGCCCCATCTAGTCCTGATTCTGCCACCATCTTATGACTTTAAGAAAATCTTTTCCTCAGTTTTTTCGTTGGTAAAGTGGAGAATTTGAACCAGATGCAATCTAAAGTCTCTTTGAGCACCATCGTCTGCTGACCTTATTTATGTTGATTATGGATTGACATTTGAAAAGAATGAAGGGTGTTCAATAGGCACAAAATGTTTTATATGCTCTTAGAAGATTTGAGAGAGCTTTCAAATACTACTTGTCCCCACTGAAAGTTGGGTACGGTGCGGTGAAAAGCTTTAAAGTAAATAACAAGTAAAATTAGATAAAGGGCATTGTATAACCAGAAAACAAAGATCAAATACAAATGTGAAAAGGGATGCATTTTACTCAAGGAGCACAAGTTCCACCATCAACCTGGTGTTAAGAGACTGAAAGCTTGTAGATTCTGGTGTGGGCAGTCCCAGGACTGGAACTTCAACAACAGCTCTCCCTGGGGTATTAAAAGAGGTAGCCAAAAAAAAAAAAAAAAAAAAAAAAAATGGCCAAGCATCTTCCCAGGGAACAGTGGCTCCTCAGAAATGCTTTGCAAGGTGCTCAGCATCTCCCTGGTCTTTGCGTGGCGCACGTGAAGAGTGGAGGCGTGGCAGGTGCTATAGTAGGCTTTGGGGTTCTCCTTTCTCTTATAAAAGCGACAGCGGTGGTGCTGTATTCATGAATTTTCAGCCTGTGCCAGATCCTGTGACAGCTGCTTTATAGATATCATCTCTAAGCCTCAGTCTCTTCACCTATAAAATGTGGTAATGGTAGCCTTTGCCTCATTTTTCTCATAGAATGAATAATTATTGGGGGCCTAATCAACAGCAGTCACCCAGAGAGTTTCTCTACCAGTCTCATTTCAAAAGGGCTCCTTCTAAAATGAAGTAGTGAAAACATGGAGCCTAATCCTCAGGATAGTCAGTACTTGGAAGCTTTTTATCACTGTTCCTTTGTATCCAACTGATTTTTCTTACCCAGTGAGCACCAGGGTCCCTGATATGCCCGAAGCTCGTGGAGCCAGACTGGGTTGCTGTGAGTGGCAGAATTTTAAGATGCCCTCCGAGATGCCCTGCTCTCTGGAGTACACACTCCTCCTATGTACTCAATGGAACACTTAATCCAGGTGCTTCTGTGAAGGCTTTTGCGGACATGATTATGGTCCCCAGTCAGCTGACCTGGAAATAGGGAGATTACCCAGGGAGGCCTGACCCAAACACATGAGCCCTTTAAATCGGGGTCTAGAGGTAAGAGGCAGGCGAGTTGGAGATTTGAAGCGTTAGAGGACTTTTGATGCGAGAGGGAAAATCCCTGCTGGTTTTGAAGACAGGCGTGGCATGGAGTGTGGGCAGTCTCTAGGAGCTGATGGCAGGGAGGAATGGGGGCCTCGTCCTTCTACTGCAGAGATCTGAATTCTGTTAACAAGCACGGGTGCTTGAAGGAGAACCCAGAGCTCCCAAAGAGACAAGCAGTAAGCACTGCTTACATCCTGCTTTCAGCCTGTGAGATCCTCCTGAGCTGAGAACTCAGTCACACCATGCCTAGATTTCTGATCTGCCAGACTGTGGGCTGAGGAATAGGTGTTTTTAGCCATTCAGTATGAAGTGGTTTGTTACTTTGCTTTGGAAAACTGACACGCTTGTCTTGGGGTGCATGAGTAGCCTGTGGCAAAGCTAGGATTTGAACTCCGGCCTGGGCTAACTTCAAAGCTTTTGTCCTAGGTCTCCCTTATGCCGGGGAATTATGCAATTTCCAAAGTTTTTATTAGGCAAGAAATAGATACCTTAAATTGCTAAGTGCAAGTATAAAATGCACCCAAATGATGTGGTGAATTAGGAGTAAATGCTCAGAACTATGAGAAAATAAATCACTTGAAATATTCGGTAACATAAAATGTTACTAAAATGAACATGAGAAAGGAAGGTTGGCCATGCCCATGCCTCTAGGTTTAAAGAAAGAATGGTGACATACAAATACTTAAGTGTATTTCTCTAGTTGCCAAGTTAACTTGGCCTAGAATCTGGATAAATAGAACTTGGTGTGCAGGAACCAGAAGACTGGACATCACCATGGGTTCTACAGCGTTTTTGAAGGGTCATTGACTTCTTCTTCTTTTTTTAATGTTTGTTTATTTCTGAGAGAGACAGACAGAGTGCAAGTGGGGGGAGGGCAGAGAGAGACAGGGAGACAGAATCTGAAGCAGCTCCAGGCTCTGAGCTGTCAGCACAGAGCCCAACACTGGGCTTAAGCTCATGGACCATGAGATCATGACCTGAGCCAAAGTCAGACGCTTAACCCACTGAGCCACCAGGCACCCCAAAGGGCAAGTGATTTCTAAAGGTTAGCACAATTAGCAGAACTGGGCAAAAGAACAGCATGATTCTTCTATGGAAGGGCCATGAATTGGGCTTGGTGTACAGATGCCTTCATAAAGACCCTTCCTCATAAGGCATAGACTATAGCTATAAATAATAATAACAAAAGGCATAGACTGTAGCTATAAAGAATAATAATTATTATTATTACCAAGGGCTAACTATGTGCCAGAAACCTCTTTAACGGCTTTACAACAATTTCTTTATCAAATAATCCTAAGACGTTGGTCCTTAGGATTATCTCTTTTTCAAAGAGGAGAAACCCAAAACATGGAAAACAGGAATAATTTGCCCGGGGTAAATAGTAAGCATTAACTGGAACTGAGGCATGTCTCAAAAGGCTATTTGCTTAGTTATTATACCTTTCTCCCTGGGGACAAAAATGCTACATTTCTAGGAAAATCTGTTTTTGTTAATTAGGGAGGTACAGTTATGTGGCCAAGATGGGATGTTATATAAAAGTATACACATTATCACTTATATGAAAAGTTCAAACTTGTTCAAACTATGCTCTATATGTTGAGTAGAAAAGAAGTCATAACAGTAGATACTTCTGGAGTGTGCTGGGCATTAGGTGTTGGGTAGTAGTCAAAGTGAGTTTTAGGTTTATTTGAAATGTTTGATTTTTTTTTTTTCTAGAGTACTTACAATGTATTATGAAGTAGGTCAAACCAACAAAATAGCACGTAGTATAATGGAACAAATTTCCATGTACCATCATCCAGCTTAGGAAAAGAGCATGACAAATACAGTTGACTCCTCCAGGTTCACCCCCACAGAAGTAATTGCCTCCCGGGATTTAGAGTCTGTTATCCCCATGCATTTCTTTATACTTTTTAGTACATAAACGTGCATTCCCAAATAATACCAATCATTAATGTGTTAGTAAAACATTAATATGTTTCATGTTTTTAAGTTTACCTAAATTGTATACTTTGTATATTATTTTACAACTTGCTTTTTGAAAACTCAGCGTTATATGTGCACAACGGATCAATAGTGATGTGTTTAGCTTAATTTTTTTCACTCCTGCAGAGTAGGCTACTTTATGACTATAGTTTATTTTTTGATTCTCATGTTGTTGAACACTTAGGTAATTTCCAGTGTTTTGCGATTACAGAATACTATGTTGCCTTGGGTATCTGTACCTATCTAGGTTGCCTTGACGTTCTTTAGGTTCTGTACCTAGGTGTGGTTTGCAGGGCGTAAACACCTTGGCTTTACTAGGTAAGTTCATAAGAAGGCCCAATTGTTCCAGATCTCTGTCAACACATGTCAGGTCAGATATTAATTAGTGCTAATCCAACTTTGTTAACTGAAGAATGTGTTCATGTTTCACCCATGTGATTAGAAAGAGAAAGAAGGAGGAGGAAAGAGAGAGCCAGAGACAGAGGGAGCGAGAAGGGGGGAGAGAGAAGAAAGAAATTGGACATCAGGTACAGGAGAAAAAAGGAATCCAGTTGCTGAACTAGTGCGTAACTTTGGTGTTTGGATAGGGCCAAAGTGGAGTCACGGGCAGACTGAGTTGAGGTTTAGACCTCTGTGTAATTGACCAAGGGTTACTTACCTTTCCTTTTTTTAAGGGCAGTACTAACCCCAGCACTGGAGGTAGAGAAGAGCCTGCCGTGGCTCCAAATTGGTAAGAAGAGACAAATAGAGGCAGGAAATGGAGGAGATGCACCTAGAATCTCTTCTCTTGAGCCACAGTTCCATCAGCCAGTCAGCCATTATATCTACAGATGATTTGGCTCATTTTCTAGGGTGCTTGGTGATTAACTCTCACATGGACAAACTCATTAGTTATCCTATAATGCCTGCTTTCTCTTGGGATGTCGTGATCAGCTCCACTCTGGGGACATTTTAACAGTAGAAACCAGAGACCATTATTTTATCTCACTTGGTGATTTATGAAAAATAAAATGAATTCTGTGGTGGGTGGAAATGTGACTTAATGTAGAATGTCAAAGATAAATAATTTCCGTGAGAACACAAGAAGTTCCATCAATTGCAGGACTCATGGTCTCTCAAGCCCAACATTTCATCATCAGCTCTAGCAATGGGGAAGCGTTGGTGGGATGCTGAGGTGGTTCCTTCCCCATTATGTCAACTTTGATAGATTAGAAAGTCAGCTTGGGGCACATACCCATTCAGGTACTTTCCTGGGCACCACATATATAGATCTACTTAGATAAGAGTGAGCAAATGAAATTAATCTTTTTGAATCTGTGTTTCCTTATCTGAAAGTATTGATTATAATAATAATAATCCCGATCTCTCTGAATTATGTGGATTAAACAAGAATAGCCAGGGAAGCATTTGCCAACTGAAGGCTGAATTCAGTTGTTGATTTAAAAAAAAATTTTTTTTTTAATATTTATTTCTTTTTGAGAGACAGAGAGGGAAAGAGACAGATCATGAGTGGGGGAGGAGCCAAGAGAGAGATAGAGAGAGAGAGAGAGAGAGAGAGAGAGAGAGAGAGAAAGAGGGAGGGAGACACAGAAACCAAAGCAGGCTCCAGGCTCTGAGCTGTCAGCACAGAGCCCAATGGGACTCAAATTTACAAACAGTGAGATCATGACCTCAGCCGAAGTAGGAGGCTCAACAGGCTGAGCCACCCAGGCGCCCCTCAGATGTTGATTTTTGAAATCTATCGTGAGAGAGTGTGTGTGTGTGTGTGTGTGTGTGTGTGTGTGTGTGTGACAGTGTTTAGTGCATATTTGCCTTTTCTCAGATGTTTTATCTATCACTGATAGATAATCAGTGATGCTGATCTGATTAGCATCTGGCTAATGCTAATGAGCTTGGGTGAATAGCAAATCATTTTCCCTCCAACCCTTTGCTGTTCTGTCTGTAGTGGAAGAGGGGGCTGCTAGTCAGGTTCTGGTTTTATAAAGAAATATTGGAAGCTCTACATATCTTGCTCCCGGGTTTCTCCCAGAGGAAATCCTTTGCTTTGCTTTCTGTTTGATTGATCTGATCATTGTCTGTCCTCAGGGAGAGAGATAATGCAATTGACTCTGTGTGTGTGTGTGTGTGTGTGTGTGTGTAAGAGAAGCAGTGATGGAACAGTAACAGTCAGCCCATGTTTTGGTCTGTTTTCTTTGAATAAAATTCACCCTGATGCTTGGCCATTTAACTGGTTTGAGAACTAGTTCTTTCTCTCTAAAATCTGGCTGCACTTAGTGAAGGGTTCCACAGCGCCAAGTTCTGTGTCTTTCGGCTCAGTAAGGGATCCATGTAGAAACTTAGAATTGTGGCTTTCTCACTGTTCCTCTCGTCTCTTAGATAAAGGAATAGCTTTCGTGGTGTCCTTGACCCATAGCCCTCTAACCTTTTCTATTTTTCTTTCTTTTTTTAATGAAAAAATAGGAACTTTATTGGATGTTCTTACACATAATGCTATGTTAGCGTTTTTTTTTTTTTTCTTACTGATGCACAACGTTAGGTTACATTCAGATGTACAACCCAGCGACTCGACAAGTCTTCTAACCTTTCCTTGTACCCCTCTGGGCTTGGGGAGCTCACTCCATCGTGAGGTCTGCAAGGCAGTTCTGGAGCTTCCGGCAGGAATGAAAAGTACCATTTAAATGACACAGTGTCTCAGCTGGATCCATGAGGAATGCCATTGATTACGGTGCTGCTTGTGGTTTTCGTTGTGCTGCTGTCCTCCTTCTGGGCACATTGTAGGTTTAAGTATCCTACCTACCTTATGGCTGGATGGGGCCATGTGACTAATACTGGCTAATGAGTTGTTGAGTGGAAGTGACATCAGTCACTTGAAAGGCAGGAGCATTTCATTCCCAGTTTGTGACATACCTGTGCACCCTCCCCCTCCCCAAGTTCTCTTTCCCTTTGGCCTGGCAACTGGCAACATCTAAAATGGTGGTTACTCAAGACTACACTGTATGTTAAATAGCTTGAAAATAAATTGAAAAATAAAAAAGAAACATACTAACTAATCACCATGCTTGGACTATGTCTATCTTGGTTCAAACAAACTACAAATAAAAGAAGAAGATAATGATGATGTGTAGGCGAATCATGAAAATGCAGACATTGATTGGGTATTTAATGATGGAAAAGAATGTTGATTTGGGGGGCTGTGATGAAGGCATTATAATTACATAGGAGAATGATATTAAAGTATCTGAAGATGAAATAAAAGAAATAAAAGAAATAAATAAGAATAAAACGGTAGCCACTCCATCAGTCTGGGTTCGTGAGTGAACATAATGAGAAGAGCCTCCCTGACTACCCATGATGGATATGCTAAGTGAGTGAGAATAAACCTTTCGTCTCATAAACTACTGAAGATTAGAGGTTGTTTGTTACCAGAGTGTATTCTAGCCCATTCTGACTGACACAATGATGACTGAGAACCCATTCTCAGAAACCTTCTCCATACAGCCTTTCAACTCTACAAGTGGACTGAATTTGTGAAATGAGAAGTAAAGTATTTTGTTATTTTCTTTTTGTTAGAGTTGAATTCTACTTTCCAATATTTCCCTTCAGTCGACCCAGTCACACTCTTAAGAGCTACATGGAGGTGTTTCAAAGATTGGAGTTAGCTATCCCAGCACCTCTGGGCCCCTTAGCCTGTAGGTTGAAATCTCCATTTCCTCAACTGCTCTACTGGTGATGCAGGGATTAATTCAGAGGGCTTTTTTTTATTCTGGTTAACTCTATCTAGATATTTTTGAGTGTTTGTAGATAATCATTATCCAGGACAATTCTCAGGGTATCCTTAGACTTTTAGAAACTTTAGCATCCATATCTTTCAGATCCCATAAACTGGCTAAGGTGTGCCTCGTTAGGGTGCAGGATAGTGGAAAAGGTTTAATTTGGATCAATGGACTGAATATCCTGAGAGAATCAAAGAATTGCTGGGGTCAGAGTGCTCACGAGATGAGTTTTAAAAATAGGAAATGGTTGAAGGCACCTGAGTGGCTCGGCCAGTTGAGCATCCAACTCTTGATTTTGGTTCAGGTCATGATCCCAGGGTTGTGGGATTGAGCCCTGCATCAGGCTCTGTACTGAGCGGGGAGCCTGCTTGGGATTCTCTCTCTCTCTCTCTCTCTCTCTCTCTCTCTCCCCCTCCCTCCCTATGCCCCTCTCCTGCTTGCACGCGCTCTAAAATAATAAATAAATAAACAAATAAATAAATAAAAATAAATAAATAAAATTTTAAAAAAGATAGGAAATGGTTGGAAAGTGAGATATTTGAAAGCACAATTGTTGGGGGTGATAGTTATTGGTAATGAAAAGTTCAAGGAGTCAACCTTGGCGTGAATAACTGAGGAAGTATAGAACACCAGCTCACTGGAGGAGAGCAGGTTTAGGGACCCGTAAGGCCCAAAGGAGTTTTCAGAACATTTTTTCGGAGATAAATATTTATTGTCATCTTTATTCCAGATTACCTGTTTTAACTTTTAGTCTATCCTTATAAGTTATACCACTGGTTATTAAATTTTCTTTCACATCTTAGAACATTCCTCATAGGTACGTTGTACATCACGGGTTCTGGAATGAGGGACACCTTAGTTGAAATCCTGGATTTACTGCTTGCTAGTTATGTGACTTTGGGAATGTCAGTTCAAATCTTTGAGCCTCAGTGTTTTCATCTGAAAATTGGATACAGCAGTAGCACCTGTCTCCATAGGCTCGTTGTGACAACAGAAGGAATGAATGCTTCAAAAACAGTATTCTTTCTGGCACGTGGCAGCACTCAGATAATGACAGCTATTTTTTAGCCCATTATTATTATAGCAGAGAGGCCAAGGAGGCCTGACGGATTGGAAAGCTGCCACAGTCAACCCTAAGGGGATACCCTAATTACATTATATTACATTACATTACATTACCTTACGTATTGCAGCCTAGCATTTATTTTCAAGCTAACCACAACATTAATTTTCTTTCTCAGCAGTTTCTAGGGCATAGAAGCATTTCTACTCCATAAATTATTACGAGAAGGAATAACACGCAAACACAGACACAGACACACACACACACACACACCCAGAATTCCACAAACCCGATTTGCAAACCTTGTCAAATTAGATATTCATAAGATAATGAAATACAGCTTTTCATGGAAGATCTGAATTATAGCTGTTAAAATCCTTCTGGGCTGTGAATGAGAAAAGCTTAAAACTAGAGCAGATCTTTCTAGTTCTCTTGATAGAGTAGTAGTATGCTGCCTCTGCCTCTGCTCAGCTATTTCCAACCTTTGACCTTCACTGATCTTTACCTGTGTATGTCCAGGATTGGTAAATCAGGAGCACTTCAGTGCATTCATCTGAGACAAGACAGCTGAAGTTCAAGAAGAGAAAGCAGCCAAGCTCTTGAAAGTTAACTCTACTTTTTTTAGACCAGTAATTCGCAATCCTATCAGATCAACCACTACCCTGCCCTTTTTAAATAACCATTTTGTCATACCCTTGACTATGCTGAAATGAAATCCACGACTGTATATAATCTATACACAATTTTGCAAATTAACCACATAATGCCTTAACTGGAATACAGAAGAGCAATAAAACAAAAGTGATTTATGATAAGAGAATATGTATTTCATTATGTAAATGCTCAGGCTCGTTTATAGTAGAAAATATAATCAAGCAGTCAGATACCTGCACTTGTGTGTTAAATCACCAAGATTGTAGCAACTACCAACAGAGCCCAGGACAGGCGTGTTGTGTTGGCCATGAGTGGCATTGCTGTTGGTGACATACAGAGAATACTTGTTCTGAACAAAACGAAAGCATAATCTTCCCTTCATTTAGTGTATATAAGTTAACATGCAAGAAAGTATTTGTGTTTATGTGTCAAAGTAGTTAAGTTCTAGATTAGGTGGTCCTAAACAAAATTTTCACTTATACAAATGGCTGGTAGGACATTCTAAAATCATGGAGAATGGAGAATGATTTCTTTTTTTTTTTTTTTTTTAATGTTTATTTATTTTTGACAGAGAGAGAGAGAGCACGAGCAGGGGAGGGGGCAGAGAGAGAGGGAGACACAGAATGCGAAGCAGGCTCCAGGCTCTGAGCTGTCAACCCAGAGCCCGACACGGGGCTTGAACTCACAGACTGCGAGATCATGACCTGAGCCGAAGTCGGACGCTCAACCAGCTGAGCCACCCAGGCACCCCACAATGATTTCTTTTTTAATGAGAGATTGTCCCTCATAATGTCACCCATCCCCCGCCTGAAAGCCTTAGTGCTCCTCAAACAAACCACAGTCTCATGCCCCACAAAATCTCTCCCACGGCTTCTCTGGGGTGGTAACTCTTTTACTGAGAACTATGTTCTAGATAAGTTGACTGAAGCACCTGCAAGGAAAGGCTCTTAAACTCCCACAGCCAAAGGTCATCCTCAAAAACAAACAACAGAGAAACAAACAAGCCCCCTGAACTATAGTTGTCCTTCTACACATCAGACATGTGAAAATTCAACTCCGATCAGGTCACCACCTGTGCCACTGTTCTTAAAACAGTTGTGACACCCCCCCCCCCCCACTGAAGTCATCATGCAGACCTAAATACTTGGCCCAGCCTCCAGCCCCCTCTCAACGTGACCCTTTTGGCCTCATCTACTGGTGCCTCTCTGGGTCCCTACGTTCCAGTCATGTTGGTCTTCCTTCACCTGCTGGAGTCAACGGTGTCACTCTCACTCCTGCACACCCGGCCCAGGGTCCTGACATTCCCTGCCTTGTTTTCAGTCACCTTCCGTTCCTTTTTTAAATCACAGCTCAGTTATCACTCCCCGAGGAAAGCGTCTTCTGATCTCCCACCGGGGTTAACACTGCTGTGTTATAAATATAAATAATGTGTACCTCTTCTTACAGCTTCCACGACAACTGTAATTTTACCTACATGCAGTTACTGAATTCGTGTCGACTCCAGTAGTTTCTGAGCTTCCCTGGGGGAAGGAGCCATGCTTCCTTCCTCTCCCTTCTCAGCGACTGAAATAGGACAGATCCTCAAATATTCTGTTGGAGCGCATACGCAAGTGACTGAGTAGACAGAGGGATGGTTGAACGAACAGGTGAACACACATATGCCTAGAGCTAAGCTGGCATTCCTTGGCAAGGCACCGTTGAGTCAGTGAGTTTATTTGTTTTCTAGTGAGAACGAAGCTCCCACCCAACTGCTGGGAGAAGTTAATGCTCTCATGTATGACCTGCCTGGCAGGAGCAGTGCTTTAACCTTCCAGCGTGAAGCAACAGAGTTGTGAGTTTGTAGGAGTGTAAGAGAAGATCGGGTTCACGGGAGGAGGAGTATCCTTTGTCTTCAGTTGAACCAGTAATACATAAACATGTTATTGTAGTTTAAAATTCCAATAATGCCCCAAGTGGAAAAGTCTCCCGGTACCCTCCCCCTCCCTGCCCAAAGTATTTTTGGTTAACAGTTGGTTGTACACTCTAATGGCCATAATCTCTGAATTTGTATATATGCACACATCTCTCTCCTTCTGTTTTCGTTTTCCTTCAGACTCTTGTGGTATCATATCATATGTATTGGTCTACGAATTTTCACTTAACCACGCATCTGGTAGATACTATTTTGTTGGTATTTCATTTATGATTTCATTGTTTATATGTGAAATGATTTATGAGTGTGTATATATTTTTTATTTTAAAAATAAAATATAACAAATGTAGCAAAAGCTACTGAAAAAAAATAAAAGCACCTGTGTGCCTGTGACCCAACTTAAGGTATAAATTACAATCCAAATGTCCTCCTGATAAAATAGCTACCCCTTCCTGCCCCCACCCCACAGTCATTGCCCTGGTTCCTGAGCGTCAACTCAATACATGTCTTTACTTTTCATTACATGTATGTGCATTCCTTCTTATTCTTTTTAACATCTGCATACACTTAAGGGTATCAAAGTGCTGTGATTGAATTAATCATTCCCAGAATGGTGGACATTTATACTGTTTTCACGTGTTCGTTCTTTATTTTAAATTATTTTTTAAGTTTTTTTTTTTTTTATACTTATTTTGAGAGAGAGAGCAGGCAGGGGAGAGGCAGAGACAGAGGGGAGAGAGAGAATCCCAAGCAGGCTCCACACTGTCAACGCAGAGCCCAATGCAGGGCTCGAACTCTAGAACCATGAGATCATGACCTGAGCCGAAATCAAAAGTTGGATGCTGAACCACCTGAGCCACCCGGACGCCCTCCAAGTGTTCCTTATTCACACACAGTGCAGCAACTCACGTTTTTTCTACACCTAAGCTAGTGTTCAAGCATTTCCCTAGAATAGATACGTGAGAAATGTGTATTCAGAATTTTCAAAGATTTTGCCAGAGTAGCACCCACAAAGCTTTGCCAGTGTATCTTCCCACAGCGAGTCCTGTGAGTGCCCTTTGGACACATCCGTAGCAGCTCAAATGATTGAAAGCTTAGTGTTTTCCCAATCTGATGGGTGAAAATTATGTCTCATCATTTTACATGACATTTTCCTAACAACATATATTTGCTGAATAGAGTTGTCCTCCCTTAACTGGGGGGGGGGGTGCATTCCAAGACCCCAGGTGGATGTCTGAAATCGTGGATAATGCCATACCCTATATAGACTATGTTTTTCCTGTATGTACCTACCTATGATAAAGTTTAATTTATACATTAGGTACAGCCAGAAGTTAATAACAATAACTAAAAATAAAATCGAACAATTACAACAATATACTGTAATAAAATGCATGTGAATGTGGCCTTCCTTTCTCAAAATATCCTATTGTACTGCGCTCGCTCTCCTTATGATGATGCTGAGATGGTAAAACGCCTACACGATGGGATGAAGTCGGGTAAATGACGTCAGCATTGTGATGCAGCATTAGCTACTATTGTCCTATGACCATGTGTCAGAAAGACGGTCATCTGCTCCTAGACTGCCACTGCCTGCAGGTAGCTATAACCACAGAAAGTGAAGCCGTGGGTTAAGAGGGGATGACAGTTCCTACTGTGTGCCAAGAAAACAGATAAAATCTCTGCTTTCATGGTGCTTACAATCTCTTGATGAGGAGGCAGTCAACAGACGTCAAAAAAAAAAAGGGAACATACAATATGTTAGATAAATGCTATGAAGAAAAATAAAGCAGTGGAAGGAATCTGAGAATGCCAGGGTATGTTACGTCAGTTAGGATGGTCAGGAAAGCCCTCTTTGATGAGGCTGCTTTGAGTAGAGACCTAATTGAAGGCAAGGAGGAAACCCAGTGGCTATCTGGGGGTGAGCTTCTGGGAAGAAAACACAGCAGGTGCAAAGTTCAGAGTGCACTTGACATATTTAAGAAATAGCGAGGGGCGCCTGGGTGGCTCAGTAGGTTAAGCGCCCGATTTCAGCTCAGGTCATGGTCTCACTGTTCATGGGTTTGAGCCCCGCATCGGGCTCTGTGCTGATAGCTCAGAGCCCGGAGCCTGCTTCGGATTCTGTGTCTCTCTCTCTCTCTGCCCCTGCCTGGTTCGCACTCTGTCTCTCAAAAATAAATAAATGTTAATAAAATAAAATACACTTAAAAAAAAAAAGAAATAGCGAGAAGGCTCTTATGAGGAGGTCATGGTAGCAACTTCAGCTGTCTTTCATGGGCTGGGAAGCTATTGACGAATTTTGGACTGGGCAGGGAGCACACACCGTCTGCTTAAGTATCAGAGCTATAACTCTGGCTTTTGTGTAGAAAATAGGCCATAGCGGCTGGGGAATCAAAGACGAGAGTGTATTGCAAGAGACTATGTTAAAGATGGTGGTGGCTTGGACTGGATATTAGTGGTACCACTGATGAGAAGTGGTCAGATGCGGGAGGAAATTGTACACACCCAAACATCATGGAAGAGGGGAGGAAAATTCATAAAAAGCATTAAAGTTATTCCTTGTTTATGGCAGCCTCAGGTAGATGGGCAAACGCGGAGAACGAATCTCTTCCTTTAAGGAAAGCTGCACAGCTTATAAACTACATATGCAGTTAATAACTCTTTTTAAATTAAGCACACATTGGTAAGTTTCAGAATTGGCTGGGGAAATAATACTTGTGGAGTCAATTTACTTATCAAGGCAATTTTATGGGCAAAGCTAGTTTACACATTTGGTGTGGAAAACTGAGAAGTCGCAGAAAAGTATAAAGAAGTAATTCAAGTTTTTCTAGAGTGTCATTATCTAGAGATAACTATGTTATATATGTACATAACTTAAACGTACGGGTTATATATAATACGGTATATATTATTACATGTATAAATATTAGGTACTGTATGTGGATCATTTACCTGTACATGTATGTGGCTACATGTGTTTGTATTTCACATCTACTTACCAGGCTTGCATTTGAATGTTACTCCACAGAATTCAGGTGTACAAAATGCCACATTTCTTCGAATCTCTACATTAGTTAACTTTTTTTTTTTTTTTTTTGACGTTTATTCATTTTGAGACAGAGAGAGACAGAGCATGAAGGGGGGAGGGGCAGAGAGAGAAGGAGACACAGAATCGGAAGCAGGCTCCAGGCTCTGAGCCATCAGCCCAGAGCCCGACGCGGGGCTCGAACTCACGGATTGCGAGATCGTGACCTGAGCTGAAGTCGGACGCTTAACCGACTGCGCCACCCAGGCGCCCCTACATTAGTTAACTTTTTAATGAACCCTTCAGGGCGGACCTCAAGGGGAAATTCAATCTCAGACATTTCGTGTACGTCTTCTCTCCGGGCCAAGCTGGGCCTTTCGCATTTCAGTGGGCCTTTCGCATTTCACCACCGCCAGGATAACTGTCTACCTGTACCGGTCCCTGGAAGGCAGAAGGCCTCGTTGCTTCTATGTGAACCTTGACACTGGGGTCTTTGATCCTAGTGGTTTGTCTCCGCGGGTGCTGAGCGGGACTGCTGTGTTCCTTCTTGCTGTTTGGAGTCTGCAAACCTCCCTCTTTCTTAGTTGGCTGTTTCTGCCTTTCGGTCAGGTGATTATGCTCTGGTGCCAGAAGCTTCTGCCTTCAGCCCTGCACCTTGAAAAACCCATAACCAGTGTTGCCAATAAAACACAAATTTTCGTTATCTTACTGGGAGAGAGGAGGAACATAATCGCTCATTCCTACTAGTCTTTTTTTGTGGTTTTAAGAAATCAGTCACAAGTTAATCTCTCAGTAGTTATTTTTCTGGACCCATATGTAAACACATTTTTATAGAAAATTGAACTCGTGCTTTGCTGCTTCATACCTGCTTTTAGCACTGAACAGTGTTTATGAGAGCTTTCCCCTGTCATTAAATATTCTTTTCAAACTCAGATTATCATGGCCATGTAAATACTAAGTAAATAAGAAATTGTTTATGTAACTGATACCTAAATTTAGATGTTTAGGTTGGTTCCAATTTTCCCAATTATAAGCAATATGATCGTGAGTCATAATATACCTATGTCTTTAGGAGCAGCTCTAATAATGTATTTTTTTAGGATGAAATTTTAGAAGTGGGATGATTGGAGCATGAATTTTTTGAGGCTCTTTCTGCATTTGTCTATAAGCATAGTCTGGACGTGTATTTATGAACTGTAGGACAGTTCTCAGGCTTGCCAGCTTAGAATGGCAAGCAGTCGTCTTTAAGCGAACTTACGTTATAGGATTCTGTTCTAGGGATGCCTGCTACCATCCAGGTAGAGAATCCGGGTGACCCCCCAGTTTACTCTCCGCCTGCCTTCCCCTTCCCCATCACTCCCCACCTACTCTTAGGGACTGCCTGACAGGGTGCTTAGGTGTGAGTGGGCGTGCACGTGATGGTGGGCTTGAATGCAGAGTCTTTCTCGCCCGCCAAGATATTAGCTACCCTTGACTCCCTTTACTCTTGTGGCAGCTCGATATGCCCCCAGACTCTTGTATTTGCACACCACCTTCCAAACTCCATCCCCGTTCCTGTGAGCTTTCCGCAGATTTTCTTCCTTCTTTGCCCTATCACATCTGCTTTTCTCCTAGCTGTGTCTGGAAAAATTCCAGTGTATTCTTACTCATTATCACTTTTCTCTGGACTGTATTTTTAGTTGTTATTTCAACAGCCCCCAGCCAAATTACAGCATTTTGTCATAACGATCAGTCATCGACCAGGCCGCGTGTCTGGCTGTGCGGAGTTAGAGGACCCAGATACGTGTGAATGTCATGTGTGTATATTTGAAATAAACAGAAGAGATAAATAATAATAGCGAGCATTTATTGAGCATGTAGTATATGCCAGGCAATATCCTGAGTGTTTTATATGCATTTCCTTAATTAATCCTCAGGGCAACTCCAGTGCCCAGGAGATGACTAGAAAATACATTTAAAAGCTCTGTCAGGGGCGCCTGGGTGGCTCAGTCGGTTAAGCGGCCGACTTCAGCTCAGGTCACAATCTCGCGGTCCCTGAATTCGAGCCCTGCGTTGGGCTCTGGGCTGACGGCTCAGAGCCTGGAGCCTGCTTCCGATTCTGTGTCTCCCTCTCTCTCTGTCCCTCCCCCACTCATGTGCTGTCTCTCTCTGTCTCAAAAATAAATAAACGTTAAAAAAATTTTAAAAAAATAAAATAAAAGCTCTGTCAGCCTTCAGAGTATGTGGGAAAGGCTTCTGATATTCTCTGGGGAAACTAACTATTGGTAGTCTGCATATGATGTCAACAATTATATAAGTTGCAACTCAAAGAAATGATTGGTGACCCTAGTACAACTGACTCAGAGAGTGGTTTAGATAAGATTAAGTAGAAATACTGAGTTGAAGAAAGAAAAACAAAACAAAACACACCTCTATGTTGATTGCTAGGGTTTGAGCATCTTTCAGGCAAGGGTTAACTTGCACATTGTTTTTTACTTGTTTAATATATTTATTAATATAGTTTATTGTTATAATTTATTATTATTATAATGTAATACTTTATTGTGCTAAGGGCTACGGATATCAAAATGAATAAGACAGTATGGTTGAGATGACAGTAAATAATTAAAATATAGTGTGACAAAAGCTATGATATGGAAGCATAGGTGCTGTAAAACATACAGGAAGAGGAAGTTCTTGGAGCTTCCCAGAAAATAGGATGTTTAACAGAGTCCCAAAGGACATGAAGGAGCTTGCCAGGTAAAGAGGGGGAGGGAGAGAAAGGGGCTTAACAAGTGTGTCCCACTTCCTTGAGTGGGCATGTGAGCACTTCTCTGTGGTAGAGTTGGTTATGGAACAGTGTCAGAAATCGAGGTGGAGAGCTCAGTAGGGCCCGGGTTAAATCAGGTCATGTTTGGTATTTTACCAACATGGCAATGGAGGAGGACATTACGGTATTTTGGACCGATAAGGGGAGATGAGTTCATTCCTTCTGGAAAAAAACCAAAGCGAAACATTTTCACTTCAGTGCTGCGAATGGTTGGGAAGAGAAAGAGTCAAGGCAGATGACCAATTAAAATGTGACTCATTCATTCACTCATTCATTCATCCAATCATTCATTCATTCATCCATTCATTCATCTTTTTGAGTACTTGTATGTGCCAAGCACTGCTTTAGGCACTAGAAACACATCAGTGAACATAACAGACCATGTTCCTGCTTTCAGTGTGTTTACATTCAAGACAGTCTAGTGTGTAGGAGGGCATGCTGGCTAACAGCTATGGAAACCGATCATGCAAGGCAGGGGAATAGAAAGTGAGAGAGAGGTCCTGTGCCAAATTTGGTGCCCTGGAAAGTCATCTCCTCAGAGGTAAATCTGAGTGGAGACTTGAATGAAGAAGTGAGTAGTTTCGATCCGAGAGATCCAGCTGGAGGCAGCACCAAATGAGAGACCCTGAGAGGGGAGCCCCAGTTGGCTCCTTTTGGGAATGACGAGGAAGACGTTACAGCTGGAGCAGCATGGGAAAAGGAGAATGTGGTAAAGGCTGAGATCATAGGACAGCCAAGAGCCAGCTTTGTGGAGCCATTTAGGCCACGGTAAGGGTTCTGGGTGTTAACTGTGAGTGTGATTAGGGAAGTGACACATTCCAACCTAAGCATTTTACAGAGCTCACTCTGTCTACTGGGTGAAGAGTGGGGTGTATTACAGAAAACAACGGAAGCAGGAACACCAGTTGTAGGCCTTTGCCATCATCCAGGTGAGGCATGAGGTGGTTTCAACTAGGCTGGTGATGGTCTAAAGAACGGGGAAAGGGTCAGAAGCAGAGGACGTTTTTTTAAGGTAGAGCTACTCGGATTTGTTGATGTATGTGAGACATGAGAAGAAGAGGCTTCCCAAGAATCACTTTAAGATGGTTGGCCCAAGAATGGACAAAGAGGCTGCTTATTGAGATGGGAAGCAGGGTTGAGGTTAGGGAAATGAAGAGTTGAATTTTAGAGGTGTTGAACTGAAGCTGTCTGATAGGCTGATGACTGAAGGCAGAGTAGGCAGTAGGATGTGAACGGCAGTAGTAATCTCTGCAGAGACAACAGAAAGACCCTCATTAGGGTATTGACAGTGGACTAGAGAGGAGTGAAGAGATTTACAAGGTACTCAGAGTAGGTAGAAGCTTAGGGAAAGGAGGAACAATGACGTAAGATGCCGGACTTCTGGCGTGGTCAGGTAGAATGATGCTTTTTTCCACTTAGTGAAAAACTCCAGAGGAATGCAGGACTCCCAGTTAAATAGGTTTCTTTTAGGAGGTTCTTATAGATCTTAAGGACCCCCTGCCCTGTTCTTCTTTAGACCAAACTCATTTCCGGTTCCAGAAGAACAGGGGCCATCTAACTAGTTTCATAAAGGACCAAGATAAATAGTTTTAGCTTTTGCAGTCCATACAGTTTCCATCATAATTATTCAACTCTGCCTTTGCCGTGGAAAGCAGCCGCAGAAGATACAAAAGTGATTGAGTGTGAGCGTGTCCCAGTGAAATTTTACTCACAAATACAGGCAGTGGGCTGGATTTGGCCCTCTGGCCATTGTTTGGTTACCTCTGTAGGAGAACAACCCCAAGCAATTTCTTCTTTCACCTGAGCAGAAAATTTTTACACTGTCAGAGCAGGGGTGAGAAGAGAAATCATAATACTTAGCAACAGCAAGCCTAGACCCTGGCAAAATATGTAGAGCTGGATCCATCAGCAACTGGGCCCAGTGACAGGGGCCAGATGTAGCAGAGGGATAGGGAGCAGGTTGTTATCAGAGTATGGGAAATTCCACTTTTCCTTGGACTCTTATCCTTGGGGTAAATGATTGACTACGGGGAGACGCCTCATGTGGCCCACAGTTTTTTGTTTTTTTTTCCCCCTGGGCTGGATTTCTTAGAAGCACAAGAATAATTTCAAGGCAATGACCAGCCAAATCCTGAAAACATAACACTTGTCTTGTTCCAAAGGAACACAGGTCTGTACCCGGTGAGCATTATGTACCCTAAACAACTGTGGGCAAAGAGGTGTTTGCAAAACAAACCAGAGACCCTACCCTGAATTTGCCTATAGACAAAAAATATGTCATAAAACAATTATCTCTTACACTGTTTGCTCAGTTCTAACTTTGGAAGGTGTAGTCTCGTTGTTGTTTTTTTAAGTTTATTTATTTATTTTGAGAGAGAGGGCATGCACGCTTGGAGGAGGAGCAGAGAGAGAGGGAGAGAAAGAATCCCAGGCAGGCTCTGCATTGACAACGCAGAGCCTGACGCGGGACTCGATCTTACGAACCGTGAGATCCTGGCCTGAGCTGAAATCAAGAGTTGGATGCTTAACCGACTGAGCCACCCAGCCGCCCCAGAAGAATGGATTTTCTTTTTTTAAATTTTTTTTTAACATTTTAATTTATTTTTGAGACAGAGAGAGACAGAGCATGAATGGGGGAGGGGCAGAGAGAGAGGGAGACACAGAATCGGAAGCAGGCTCCAGGCTCTGAGGCATCAGCCCAGAGCCCGACGTGGGGCTCGAACTCACGGACCGCGAGATCGTGACCTGAGCTGAAGTCGGACGCTTAACCGACTGAGCCACCCAGCCGCCCCAGAAGAATGGATTTTCTTAAAGTGAGACTCGCCCCTAAGGTGTAATTTACTGGCATTATCACTTAGCATTTTATTTCCAAAAAGCCCTGGTAGTTAACATACTGTACCGCAGCGAGAATCTTCCCAAATGTAGATCTCACTTTGTCACATGGGTCCTGGCTTGGCTTTGCATTCAGGCTTGGCCTCAGATAACAGTGTCTTCGATCCTGATATCTTTTGAATTGCTTGCAGCTTTGAACTCCCATTATACTCTCTACAGACAGAGCCTCGTTAGGCTTTGAAGTTTTTCTCATGCCCCATATGTGTAATCTCTGAGGCTCTTGAAAAGCCTGTTAAAAGCTTGCCACTAGAATTCTCCACGAGTTTGTGTTTGAAAAATATCTAACCTTCATCAGCTGTGCATCAAACACCGGCACCACCCTCCCACCCTCAAAAACAACGAGAAACAAGGTTTTTTAGGAATTGCATAGAAGCTCTATTTTGAGTAATTTTCTTCCTGTAAAGATGTTGTGATCCCTACCATTTTCTGTAGCCAGCGTATTTTCACAAAGCATATGAAGCTGTCATCATCAGTGTGTTGGATATCAAGTTTGTAGACTACACGTAAAACTTAATCACGTCTTTTTTTTTTTTTTTAAAGGAATGTTATTCAATCTCAAACGAGCACGTTTGAAATTTAGTGGGGAAAGCACTGGGCTTGGAATCAGAATGTGTAGGTTTAAGTCCCAGGTGCCCCACCTGATAGTTGTAGGAGCTTACATTTCCCAGATACGCTGAGCACCGGTCCCTTCAGAAAGAAGACATCATGATATTAGATTACATGGTACTTGAGATGATGAAATGAGGCAGCGGGGAAAATTTTTTTCCCTGGTGCATTGTTTGCCATATAGTAGGTGCTCGATAAAGCCACGTCAGAATCGCCCCACTTCCAAATAGGAAGTTCCAAATGTAGGAGCGAAAGAAAGTGATTTGCAATGGAGGGATGAGGGCTGGGGTAGAGGGCATCCTGTCCAATGCTCTGCTTCGGTGGCCTCCAAAGTGTGGTCCCCAGACCGGCAGCATCAGCATCACCTAGGATCTTGTTAGAAATGTACGGAATTAGAAACTATGTGGGTGGATCCGGAAATCCAAGCCAAGCTTTGATATTCCCTGGTGATTCTGGAGCACCACTGCTCTGATGCTCTTATCATGGAACGGTTTTATATGAATTACCTTATTTAGTTTTTTCTGGAAAAAAAAAAAGGTTTTGTAAGGGAAAAATCATACTTAAAAAAAAAAAAAAGCTGACTGGAAGACCTGAAAACTTACCATTAAGAACCCAAAGTCACATAAAACAAATAAGAAATAGTCCCCCAGCGTATTTGAAAATATAGGATTCCAAGTAAGGATAATACCTAGAACATATCTAGAATGTGGAAAGGAACTAAGACCACGTGAATAGAATAGAGACATTCAACAGAGGCTACAGCAAGGGGGTTGGCCATCACTGCTCTCAGTCTGCAAAGACTCAAAGTCAGGCAAGAGAGCAGAAAAGAGTATAGTGAAAACAGTGGGGCTTCAGCTCTGATCGGAGGTTGTTGGCATAGGGAAGCAAGAGGTGAACTGCAAAGAAGTGAGGGGCTCTCATGTAATTGGTTTGGGGATCATATTTGCCTTTCGGTGGTTGGTCTTCAGGTGGAAGCAGGTAGGAGGGAAGAAAGAGAGCCATTGAATAAGTCCCGACCTTTCTGGACTGGTTGCTGCAAATATTGGCAGTAAGAGTTTTCCTGTTACATAGGATCTGGCCATCGTTTGTACATTAGGCCGTCAAGAAACCCAGGACAAAACCGCGCACGTATTTAAAGGAAATGACGTAAGCTTTGACAAGGTTACAGTTACGACGTTTCTGAAGTTATTGGTATAGAGGAAAACAGTTAACATTCCCAGGGACTCTGCTATTTCCATTTTACCTAAAAAGGCGTTTAAACATTAATTTACATGAACTATTATCAGTGCAAATATTATCTGAGCTTAAGTCTCCTGTGTGTACTCCAAGTGCCATGGATTTTGTTCATGGCAACTAATAAAGGTAATGAAGACAGTACACACACAACATAATTAGTTGTGAAAATGATGTATACTGTCAAAGGAAAAACTGCAGTGGAGAAAATTAAACAGAGAAGGATGACTTTTTCAAGGCTTTGCTATTGGGGAGAGAAACCAGGATGCAGTCTGAACTCAGTTTCACTGAAGCAGAGAACAGGAGAGGTTTCCAGGAGTAGAGTGGGGGTGGGAATCAGACATAGGCCATCTGTGTTTGCTATTTGGCCTTACCCAAAGGAAACAGGGGGGAGTTTTAGAATTTGGAGCAATGTGTCCATTGGAGTTAGGCTCCTACCCTCTCACAGAAACTGGGAGATAGGGACTCTGTCTTCCTTAATGATAACATTTCAAAGGGATGGCTACTAGGTCCGTGAGAAAGACAGTCCTGGCTTGTAAAACTGGGAAGAGGCTTTTAAAGATATTTGTGTCCCAAAAGGCCAGAGACACAATCTACACTTACAAGTTTTCTAAAGTAAATGCTCTAAGATCACACCTGTCAGAACGGCTAGTATCAAAAAGACAAGAAGTCACAAGTGCTGGTGAGCTTGTGGGGAAAAAAGGAACCCTTGTGTTGATGGCAGTGGAAATTAGTGCAGCCACTATTCAAAACAGTATGGAGGATCCTCAAAAAATTGCAAATGGAAATGCCGTATGATCCAGTAACTTCATGTCTGGGTATTTATCCGAAGAAAGTGACCACACTAATTCAAAAAGATACATGTACCTCTCTGTTTATTGCAACATTAGTTACAGGAGCCAAGATACAGAAGCACCCCAAGCTCCCCAAGGATACGTGAATGGATTAAAAAAAGATGTGGGATATGTACAATGGAATATTACTCGGCCATAAAAAAGTATAAAACATTGCCATTTGTGACAACATGGATAGACCTACAAGGTATAATGAAGTACGTCAGACAGAGCAAGACACACACCGTACGATTTCATTTGTATGCGGGATCTAAAGTACCAGACAGAGGAACAAAAAATCGCAAATCAGAAAACAGACTCAGAAGTACAGAGAACAAACTGGTAGTTGCCAGGGTCGGGGGATGGGTGAAATAAGAGAAGAGTATCAAGAGGCACAGACTTCCAGTCATGAAATAAATAAGCCACAGGGATATAAAGTACAGCATAAGGAATATAGCCAATAATACTGTAATAAGTTCGTGTGGTAACAGGTTGAAACTACTCTTATGGTGGTGAACATTTCGTAATGCATATAAATGTTGAATCACTATGTGCTACCCCTAAAACTAATATAATAGTGTATGTTAACTATATTTTGATTTTAATAACTTTTTAAATGTTTATTTTTAAGAGAGAGAGAGAGACAGAGCGAGAGTGGGGGAGGGGCAGAGAGAGAGGCACAGAATCCGAAGCAGGCTCCAGGCTCTGAGCTCTCAGCACAGAGCCCGAGACGGGGCTCGAACTCACGAACCACGAGAGCATGACCTGAGCTGAAGTCGGACGCTTAACCGACTGAGCCACCCAGACACCCCTCCATTTATTTATTTATTTATTTGCTTATTTATTTATGTGCTTATTTATGTTTATTTCTGAGACAGAGACAGAGCATGAGTGGGGGAGGGGCAGAGAGAGAGGGAGACACAGGATCTGAAGCAGGCTCCAGCCTCCAAGCTGTCAGCACAGAGCTCGACGGGCTCGAACTCATGAACTATGAGAGCATGAACAGAGCCGAAGTTGGACGCTTAACCGACTGAGCCACCCAGACACCCCAAGACACCCCTCAATTAAAAAAATAATAAAGCAAATGCTGAAAGAAAAGGGAAGCCAGAACCTAGAGTTAGGGAGAAGTCTATCTAAAGTTTAGTCAAGCCGAACAGAAGGGTATTGACCATCGTGGTCAATACCCAGTCTTTTCTCTTTATTGAGAACACCAGGAACCTTACGGTTAAGGTTATTACAATTCACACCAGAAAAACAATCCAATTTTAGTCAGGGTCTCTCTTTTAAGTCAGAGTACCTTGGCACCCTTTGTGCCAACCTTTGGCAAGAAAATAAATCCTGTCTTCTCTTCTCTCTCACCATCCAGAGGACCGTGCAGCGGTGGACAGGATGGGGGAAGGAAGCCTTGTATGGGGAGTATTTTGAACTTCCAGGCCTCCTGTGTGGATGTGCTATGTGTATTTACGTGAAACATGTCCCCCTTGTGACTGGGACTTACAAGGAATGGGACAGTTGGCACATTCTCCAGAGACCATGGATCTGGTGATGGAGCCTTCTTATCAAACAGAGTTTGATTGGAAAATTCAATACATAAAAAGAAACAGAAGAACTTCTCGAGTTGCCCTGCCTCCTTGGCTCCCCCCTCATTCCCAGAAGTGGCTCTGTGGTATTGCCGGGAGCTATCGAGGGGACACTTCTTTTTTTCCACTGGATGTTTTCTTCGCTCTTGGCTTCCACAATACCATACTCGCCTGAGGTTCCTCAGAAATCCCTGGGCGTTTTTCTCATTCTCCTCTGCTGGTTCCTTCTTCTCTCCTGCATGACTCAGTAGTGGAGTTCATCAAGCCCCTGGCCCTCTTCTTGGGTGATTTCATCCCTCCCCTGAGATCTAAATCCCACCAAATGCTGAAAATCCCAAGTATATATCTCCTTCTCAGCCATCTCTTCTGAACTCCAGACACACATATCCAATTGCCTCCTCGACACATTCACTTGAACGTCTTAAAACAATTTTTCTTAAGTCATCTCTATACCCACCGTGGAGCTTGAACTCACAACCCTGAGATCAAGAGTCTCAGGCTCTTCTGAGTGAGCCAACCGCGCGTCCCTTCATTTAAATGTCTTATAGGCATCTCACACAACATGTTTTTCTCATCTCATTAAATTCCTATCTCATTACTGAGATAAGCAATTCAGAAATGTAATTTCCATTTCTTCTTATCCATCCATCGATCTGTTGTTCTTACCTATCCCTTTACTTCCCAAATATACCTTTATTCCACCCACTGCCACGACCTTACTCCAAGCCACTGCCGTCACTGACCTGAGCTTTGCAAGGGCCCCTGACAGGTTCACTGACTTTCTCTCACATTCACATCCGCAGGGCTACTTTTCTGCTTAAATCACTTCACTGCATTCTCATGTATTGTCTAATAGAACATAAGCTTCTCGGCAGTGCGTACAAAGCCCAAGGGGTGTTCAGAGCCCCCCCCCCCCCCCCCCCCCGGATTCTTTATTCCTTGCTCATTCCCCTCTGACGGTAAACGCAAAATATCTTTCCTGTCCTGGGACCTTTGCATTTGCTCTCCTGGCTCCTCTAACTCATGGATCCTCTGCACGTATCACAGTTCAGCTGAACATCCCTCCCCATGTTCCCTGATTACCTAGCTTCCCTCTAATCCAGTTGCTCTCCATCCACCGTTGTGTCAATGCCCTTGATAGTTTTACTACCCTGAGTGTGATTCATGAACCACCAGCATGAGCATCACCGATGCTCTTCGTGAGCCTAGGAGTTTGTGAGAAATGCAGAGCCCCAGCCCCCACCCCAGATGAAAAGAATCAGAATTTGCATTTTAACAAGATCCCCAGTAGATGCACATGAACATTTTAAGTTTGAGAGTGTCACTTTGAGGTACTGATCGCCAATTATATTTCTTTAGCTGTGCACTTGCTTGGTTTTTTTCATCAATAGTGTGAACTCTGTGAATGTAGGGTCTCTGTCACTTTCTTTACTGCTGCATCCCCGTGCATAGCACAATGCTTGGCATATGGGTGGCAGTCAATACATATTTGATCAACGAGAGTTTTAATCTAACTTTCTTAACGGATCCATGAAGAAACTGAGGCTCAGAGAAGCTACACAGCTGTTACTAACATGGCCAGTGCAAAAAAAAAAAAAAAAAAAAAAAAAAAGAGATAAGTATTCTTGACTCCTAAGAAAGTATAGTATGTGTGTGTGTATGTGTGTGAAACCTTGAAACCAACTGTTCTCGGTGATGTGACAAACAAACCTAAAATTTCCTTAGGCTATTGTCCCTCTGCAGGCTTCTGATACTAATAACTCACCATGATTACTTATTGATATTTTACTTTATCATTTATCATCCTTTTTCACATACACTGACCTATGTGGAAAATTTGCCCAGAATTACTGACCCAGGTTTTCTTTTATCAAGAGCTGAGAAAATGGTACACAGAGCCAACAAGTGTGTGGTGTTTCTTTATCAATAGATCAAGAGATCACTGAAAGAAGCAAAAGAGAAGAGAAAGCAAAATTTACCACAAGCATAAGTGTCAAAGAACCAATTTAGTGGAGTGGACTGCTCTTTGGCCAGATGAGAAGTACCTGGTAGTGGTTGACAGGGAGTGGTTGGAGGAAGTCCAAGGTAACCCAGCGATCTAACGTGGATTTTGCTAGGTGGTTCCTGATTTATCTTAATTACCACTGGACTTACATTTAGTTCAGTGGACAGTTCTGCTTAATTGGAAAAGCTCCTTCCATTGTTAAATTGTGCTTGTCATTCAAAGTTGAGTTTAAAGCTTAGTTATTTCTGGCTCCTAATTGGTGTGCCACAAGTGAACCATAACGTTGACTTGGGAACCTCTGACCCTGATATTCCCATTTGATTTGAAATGTACATTCTCTAGTGCCAGAGGTATTCACCACATACCCTCAATCTGGTCTTTTCTCCGATAAGAGGAAAGGCAGTATAGAGGAGATGGCTCTAATGACAAGGATGTGGTTGATGGAGAATCCGTGTTCTAAGAATATGTTCAGATCACTGTCCATAGATAAGAGAGTGATCTAAAATCAGCCAGACCAATCTGCCTCCAACGCAGGAGCCTGATTCGGTATCCTCTCTGTGGTCATCCATATAAACTTTATTGCGATAAAGTGTGCATAACCTAAAATTTACCATTAATATATAAAATAACCATTTTAAATGTATAACCCAGTGACAGTAAGTACATTCACGATGGTGCACAACCATCACCACTATCCATTTCTAGAATTTTTTCCTCTTCCTCACAGAAACTCCGTACTTCTCATTCCTTGCTCCTCCGTGTCCCTGGTAACCACTATTGTGTTCTGTCTCTATGAATTTGCCTGTTCTAGGCTCTTCTTATAAGCGGAATCATACAATATTTGTCTTTCTGTCGGAATTATTTCATATTTCACTAAGTATAATGTTTTCAAGGTTTATGTCCATTGTAGCATGTTTCAGACCTTCATTTCTTTTCATGGCTGATTAGTATTCCGTAGTATGTGTATACCACATTTTGTTCATCCATTTATCTGTTGATGGACACTTGGGTCATTTCTACCTTTTTACTACTGTGAATAATGTTGCTGTAAACATAGGTAGAAAAGTATTTATGTCCCTGCTTTCAATTCTTTGGGGGTGTATACCTGGGAGTTGAATTACTGACTCCCCTGGTCATTCTATGTTTAGCCTTTTGAGAAACTTCTGCGAAAATTTATTTTGGGACACTGCTTTCCACAGTGAAGGCACTGTTTTACAATTCCACCAGGATGCGCAAGGGTTCCGATGTCTCCACGTGGTTATCGATACGTGTTATTTTTCAGTTTTGTTTGATTTTCTAATAGCCATCTTAACAGGTGTGAAGTGGTATTTTATTGACGTCTAGGTATTCTTAAACATTTCCTGAGCCAAGGAGTTCAAAACAACACCAGGAAGCTGTTGAGGATCATTCTTAGTTGTTAGGAAGTTCTACTACCCGTTACTAAATGTTACCTTTCTCTTGGCAGTGATTCCCCACCTTGGTTGCACATCTGAATCCCTTGAGAGCTTTTAAAAATTCCAATATTTAGGCCACAAAGCCCAGACCAGTTAAATCAGTGTCTTCGAGATTGGAGTCCATGCATCAGCACTTTTTAAAGCTCCTTAGGTGATTTCAGTATGTAACTAAAGTTGAGAACCACTGCTTACAACCCGATCACTGGTCCCCCTTGATTCCACAAGCCTACAGGGCAGAAAGTATGACAACCCTATCACAGAGCGTTCTGTGACAACCCTTATTATATAGCCAGCCCTTCACCCCCTCTGGCAGTCCTGTCCTCCTGTCCCTCCTAGATTTTTTTTTTTTTTTTTGCCATAGCGTGTATTAGAGCCTGACACTTTACATATTTTCTTGTTTAGCTATTCATTGTCTGTTCTCTGTTTGGCTTATCTGCTTCTGCAAGATATACAACAATGCCTAATGCAGAGTAGGTGCTCAGAAAATGCTGTTGAATGAATGAATGCGGGAATCTACTCTCATTTCAGATGGCAGTGCTTCAAGATAGTTAAAAACAGCTTTTGTGTCTTATCTCTGGGTCTTTTCTTCTCTAGGCAAAATCTTCTTTGTACCTTCAATCAGTCTTCAAAGATGTTGAAGCCTAAACCTCACCGTTATGAATGCAGTATGTTTTTTCTTTCACTTAGTTAGCTTAACATAACTGAGCACTTCCTATGTACTACACATACCTGTACGCACATATTCTAGATCAGACGCTGTGCTAGGATCTGGGAGTTGCAGTGAAAAAAGCGAAACAAAGTCATTGTGTGAGGATGGGCCACAGGAATCAACAACAGAAGTCATTTCCGATAACAAGTGGTTCACAGAAACTGCAAAATGTTTGTTGGTTGTGGCACATTCAACAGGGCCTCACTTGAATCTGAGATGTGAGTGACAAGAAGAAGCCAGCCCCGAAGAAGCGTTCCAGGAGGAAGGCAGAGAGCAAGGGCAGAGGCTGTGTGGGGAGAACATGTTTCCGAAGGGCTCTCAGTCAGAGCCTCTGAGAAGAACAAGGGGAAATCCCACTCTCACCTCCTTTGTTGGCCACTTTACTTGCCGTAACATGGCCTGAGATCAGATTAGCTTGGGGTAGCCATATTACCCTGTGGAAGTCTTTTTCCTCCTGAATCACGTCTCCCCCGTTCAATACTTGTAACCTGTCGATAGTTGGAATTTGGATGTGGAAGGGTGGTTTAGATGAACATAACTTGAATTTCTTTTTATGAACCTTAGCCACGATGACTTCAATGAGTCAACACAAACACTTGTCAGCAGAGTGAAGGAGCTTGCTGGCTCTTCAGCCACTATAATACTGGTTCCTTATTCCAGTTGGCACCTTGTCTTCCATGCCGGGCCTAATGGAAAACAATTTGGGGACGAGGCCAGAGCTAGGATCTGGTGGGTTGTTGCCATCTGGGGCCAACAGCCATCTTGGTTTTCAGTCAGAGTAGCTCAGTCAAGACAGCTGTTTCTTGCTGCTTGGGACCCTGTGTTTCCAGGCTCACAGGACAAGCAGCCTCTCCTAGGCCAGACACTAATATACTTTGACAATTCAGTTCTCCACTCTGGGCCTCAGTTTCTCCGTGTTGAAATGTAGGGTTTGGCACTGAGAGTTTTGAGACCCTTTGAAACGTGATTAAAAGAGAAAATTTTATTACTACTCTATTAAAAGCGGAAACCTTTTTTCTGTAGCTTTTTAATAACCTACGGATGTTATGCTTTTATTGATGAAGACACTTGCTTCCAAGTTAATAAAACAAAATGCCGAGTTTACGATAGGAGGGCAGGGTTCACAGGACCAATTCAGATGCTGGAATTGACAAGAACACAAATGTGAGCTATTCAATCGGGCACCAAAAGAAATGTGATTCAGGGCAGTTGAAAGGAGTCCCTGAGCCTATTGATTGGCTGTTATCTTTCCAGTGGAGCTCACAGAATCTGAGATCAGTTTATTCAGGTCCACTTTTTGCTAGAACAGCCTTCAAGCCATGACCTCTCCCCGCAATAGCCCACTTCTACAGGGCAGCTTCTGCATGGGCAGGGGTGGGGTCCTGGAGACAGGGTGGCCTCGTGTTCATGCAGACCCTGCTTCCACTTACCGTCATTCATTCATCCAACACCAACTTTCCTTCATCCAACAACTGTGAGTGATGCACTGAGATTGAACTGATCGGTGGATAAAACAGGCAGGCTCTCCGCCTGGTGGAGCTTACCTCCTGGCTGGGGAGGTGTGCACGACAGGAATCAACCAAATAAGGCTTCTGAGCACAGGCTGAGTGAGGTAAGTGCTCTGAAGGAACGTCACAAGCTCTCTGGCAGAGAGTAACTGCGTAATGGCAGGGTAGTTACTTCACCTCTCTGAGCTGCCGCCTCCTCATTATGTAGGAGGTTAAGTAGGATAATATGTAAAGTGACGAGTACAGACATTGGCATATACCAGGTGTATATAAATATGGATTACGGCTGCTGATGGTGAAGCTACCTTCCTGAAGATAAGTGAGGAAAAAATTAATTTTCTTCCTTGTGTCTCAGAGTTTCCTTCAATTCTGTGTGTGTGTGTGTGTGTGTGTGTGTGTGTGCATGCGTGTGTCTTCCAGTTCCAAGGAGGGTTTTGGGTCGGTGGAGAAGGTCGTGCTGCTCACGTTTCTCTCGGCGGTTATCCTGATGGCCATCCTGGGGAACCTGCTGGTGATGGTGGCTGTGTGCAGGGACAGGCAGCTCAGGTGAGTAGCAGGAGGAAACCGGAGGAGGCTCTCCCTGGAGAGCTGGGGTCTGAACTATGATTCCCATTACAATTCAAATTATGAGAGGGAAATGATGTTGGTAAAACAGAGCAGGGAAGAGATCACACGTGATTTCCCCATGATGACATAGCCGGTGTAAGCACTTACACGGATCTCCGTCCCGTCTTTTTTTCCCGTGTTCAGCTTTGGGAGGGGTTGGGGGGAGGTGTTTGGTAACAGTTGTGATCACTATAAATGTACAATTGTTGAGAGCATGTCTAGTCTAACCTCCCCACTGGTTCAGAGAGGGGTGGGTGCTCAGTGACTGATCTGGATTTAGACCTGTATCTTCTGCTCTTTCCACTTCATCAGTCTCAACCCAGCTGCAGTTCAAGTCACCTGAAGACCTTTTGAAAATTGCTAGTGTGTAGCATAAGTATGTCCCATGCAGTGTCTGGAACATACTTATAGTAAATAGTTATTCATTGTTTACCTGAAATTGACATTTAACTCGGAGGCCTATTTTATAACTCGGAGGTCATATTTTATCTGACAATCCTTGTGGGGGTGGGGGAGGGTTTAACCACCCAAAGTCTCTGAACTAATTGATCTGGGGAGAGACCTGGGCATCAATATTTATAAAAACTCACCCGGTGATTCTGGTGTTGAGCCTGGGTCGAGAGCCACCAGGCCATAATATGGGATAAAAGATACAATCCTGGCTCACCTACGGCCTTCCTCTCTAAGCAAGGCATGCACTAATCCACTTACAATGCAAAGGAAATGTAAAAGCGCGGTTCTGGCCCATGTCACAAATGTGAGGCACACAGCAGTCAGTCTAAGCGTGGAAAACAGTGGAATTTGACACCGTTTGTGAGGAGGGTGCCTTGGGAGGGTTCCCTGAGAATAACCAAACAAGGCCTGAAGGGAAGGGCGGGTGGGGAGAGAGAGAAGCCTGTGTAGAGGCCATGCTTCATGCACCAGGGCTCAAATCAGGCCAGTGTGGCCGCAGGGAAGAAGATGAGAAGGATTTGGGTGCAGGAGGTCAGGGGTGGCTGGACCACACACGCTGCATGACAGAGGGGGGAAGGGAATTTCACAGAATTCATTGCATGTCTCACTTTTCTTTCCTCTGTCTCTCTCCCTTCTTTCTTTGTTTCCCTCTCCTCTTTTTTCTGTCCTGCCCCTTTCTCCCACCTTTTCCTTTGTCTCTCCCCCTGCCTTCTTCCTTATACATTCTTCTCACAGGAAGATAAAGACCAATTATTTCATCGTATCCCTCGCCTTTGCGGATCTGCTGGTCTCGGTGCTGGTGATGCCCTTTGGTGCCATCGAGCTGGTTCAGGACATCTGGATTTATGGGGAGATGTTTTGCCTGGTCCGGACATCGCTAGACGTCCTGCTCACGACGGCGTCGATTTTTCACCTGTGCTGCATTTCTCTGGACAGGTGAGGACAGAGCAGTGTGACAGCAGAGCTCCGTGCTGGGGACAAGGACCTGATTGGCTATGGGGCCACGCCTGTCTTCCTTTCCCTAATTCATCAGAAGTGATGAATCTCAGAGAGATAAATTCTGGGTACTCACGGATTCCCCCACTCTCCAGTCTTTGCAGAGGGCTCCCTTTCAGTCAGGCCCTCCCTAAGGTCCTCCAGACACAGAGGTGGTTAAGGCTTAGAACCGGCCTGTAGGAAGTTCACGATCTAGAGAGTGATAAGTATTGGCAATCAGTTTATGGTAGAGCTCTAAATTTATACTGATGGCACGAACAAACTCTGAGGGAGCAGGAAGTAATATGCCTTCCCCAATAGGCAGCTAGGGTGGTTCAGAAGGATAGTTTGATGTTCCGACATGACCTCCTCTCCCAAAATGTGTCCACGTCAGAATTTTATATGCATATTTAGGTATGTGCATGCAACTGTGGAGAATCTTTTCCAGAAAGTTAAAGATGATTTTAAAATCCCCAGTAATGATTCGTTTGGGGGACGCACGGCTAGCATTTAATTCCTTTGCATAATTTTATTCTTTTGCTTCACATTTGACTTCAGGAGGCCTGACGATTTCCGTCGTGGCCTTATTTATTTGAGGTGTACGTTAATCAGTGGTATTTGGACTTTTTATTTTCCAATTCCTGCCTGTTTGTATTCAGTCATAAAAGCAGAATGCAGTCTAAAGGTCAGACGATTACAGGATCGCAAACCGCCATCACAGTACTCGTATCGTAGGGTTAGTTCCCAAATTCTGATAACATATGCCAGTAATATGTTACCAGAATTCCCATGGGACAAGCCTTTCCTATCTCCGGAGGAGTCCAACAGACCCAGTCATTCTTCCAGTCTAGAGATAGGTCACTGTTTCTTTAACTGGGGGACAGGAAAAGCATTTGACTAAAATTAGAGATTGTGATGTGTCTAAAATATGTCTTTAAACACTCAAATAAGAGTCTGTCCAGAGAATTTCTGACACTGGGGAAGGTCCTGAGGGCCTGAAACCAGCTGCGGGAACAGTGGATTCATCTCCTGTCCCATGGGATGGTGCTTATTGATTGGAATGGCAGGTGTAATGGCCTGCTCTATTTAAATTGTGTGAATTCTTTCTCTCTCTTGCTGTACCAGGAACATAGAGTCAAATGTGCTTAAATTAAATGCACGTCTAATGAGACTCTCTCGCTACAGATAGCGACATTGGTAAAACTGAACTGTTGGTTGGCGAGCAGACCCAAAGCACGTCATGGTTTGAAACTTGTGTTCATCTGCTTGTTTCCAGCAGTCCGACTTCAGTACATGAAACACTTTAAGCCAGTCACTATATACTGTATGAAAGTTCACATGAGAAGAAATAAAATATAAGGGGGTAGAAAATACATGGAAGTCTTGAGGGGTAGCCCACATGGGGTCATTGCCAAATTGAGTGCTGAGACTGAAAGTATCATATGGACTTGGAGGGGGCAGAGCTGAGGTGATCGTGGCACCTGGAGGTAACCTTGAGTTTTGGGTAAAAGCAAGGGGAAGAAAATGAGCTGAGTAGGGAGTGTAGATTGGGGGGGACATATAGAATCATCTTCCTAGTGTGGAAAATTGACTCGGAGCAGCCCTGAGAAGGGGGCTGAAGGTTCCCTAGGAAGATTTGGCTTCAGAGTTCCAGATGAATTATCAGGGGCTTTAGAAATCATGGAATTTTCCCCGCGAAGGCGGGCATTCGTTGTCTTGAAGCAGTATGGTCTGGTCATGAAGAACCATCTGCTTTAGAACTGAAGAGGGTGAGATTCAAACTCTCTCAAACTGCCAGTGTTTAACTCTGAGGATGGTCTTAAGTTATTAAGCTTTTCTGAGTCTCTGTCTTCTCGTCTCTAAAATTGGGGGCAATAGCACCTGTTCTATAGGATTGCAGTTAGGATTGAGTTAGATAGTCCGGCGGAGGCATTGCGTTGGCCCAGCTTGGCACAGTACACAGTGCTGGTGGATGTTCATTTCAGTTTCCTGCAACTGTCCATGCACCCTCCATGGGTAAGATTTTTCTTACCGAACTTGGACCTCATCAGTGAATAGCTGCTCCAGCCGCTGCATCATCCAGAAATCAGGTAGTTACGCTACATGCGGTCTTTCCTTATCCCCTGCGTTTAATCAATAAGTCCTACTGATTTTCTTTCCTAAACAGATCCTACTGTTTCTCTCCAACTTTTATCATGCTGGCCCAGACTAATGCCATCTCTTGCATAAGCCGCTTCAGCAGCCTCCTAATTGTTCTCCCCACATCTACTTTATCTTCCTCCAATCTGCTCACGTCTTATAAGATCTCATAGCCAGAGTCATGGTTAAAACCCTTCAATGGCTATGCAGTGCACTGAAGATCGAGACCAGACTCCTGGGCCCGTAGGGTCTTGTGCCATCTGTTTCCTGTCTGTGTCCCCAACCTCCCTTGATGCCCTTCACCAGCCTTACTCCCGGGGCTGCAAGCTGTCTTTGCCTTCTTTCTGTCTCCAGTGCTCTGGGCCCAGCCATCCCAGGGCCTTGGCTCCTCCCTGTACCTGGAAACTCCTTTGCCCCCTCCTCTCTTGTGTATCTTTCAGACTTAGGCTCAATCCTTGCCTCCTTCTGGAAGCTCTCCCTGACCCCATCAAACTGATTCTTCTTTGTAAAAGTTAGTGCAGTGGTGATTAAAATCTATCGTGTATTTTTTTTTGCATTTATACTCTTTTATTAAAGTATAATTAACATGCTGTGTTATATTACTTTCATGTGTACACATAATGCTTCAACAATTCTATGTATTATTTAATGCTCACTGTGATAAGTATAGTGACCATCTGTCACCACACGACGTTATTACAATCTTATTGGCTGTATTCCCTATGCTGTACTTTTCATCTCTGTGATTTATTCATTTTGTCACTGGAAGTTTTTACCTCTTATTCCTCTCTATCTATTTCACCCATTCCCCCCACCTCCCCTCAGGCAACCCCAGTTTGCTCTCTGTATTTAAGAATGGGGGCGTGCCTCTTTTATTTTCCTTTGCTCATTTGTTTCTTATAGAACACATTCGAGTGGAATCATATGTCTCTATCACCCCCGAGAGGAGAAAGTGCAAAGATATGAGTAAGGAGGGGCACCTGGGTGGCTAGGTCGGTGAAGCGTCCGTCTTCGGCTCAGGTCACGATCTCATGGCTCATGGGTTTGAGCCCCGCATCGGGCTCTGCACGGGCAGCATGGAGCCTGCTTGGGATTCTCTCTCTCTTTCTCTCTCTCTCTCTGTCCCTCCCCTGCTCGCACGCTCTCTCTCTCTCAAAACATAAACATTAAAAAAAAAAAAAGATATGAGTAAGGACAATGTCCTCGCCCTCATGGAACTTACCTTTTAATGGGGAAACTAGCAATTAACCAATAAGGGCAACCAACCTACTGATGTAGGCACTTGGTAAACGCTGTTCAACAAATGGAGTGTTCAGTGTACCCTGTTTTTGAGGGAATTCTCTCAAAACTTTTTGGCTGCCATTAGTTCCATTTCCTTCTCGGATAGTGGACATCAAAACCTCTGATACCATAAATAAGATGGAGTCAGATGGTTTCGTTTGGCCGGTTTTCCTCAGGGAGCCTGGGAAGGTTGCCAATTGTTTCTAGCATCTCCTGTCCCAAGAATGATATTCTCATTGGGATGGAAGGTTCACCCTGAACATGACAACACTACATCTTAGTCTGGAAGTGTAAGCTTTTATTTATCAGTTAGCTTCTGTTTTTGCTCTGTGGGGGAGCTTGTCAGTGGGGTGCGGTGCCCATTGTTCATCATGTGATTCCTGTTAAGATGTTTGTCTTTGTTTCTGGAGCTACCATGACTCTACAGGGATTAGTGATCTCCGGTCATGCTTCCCAGGCAAAAACGCTCACTGTGATTCTTAATTCCTCCCGGATGGCAGACCCTTGGATCAAAGCAAGAAGCAGGACTCCACTAATATTATAAAATGCTTTTTCCCAACTACAGTGCTCCATCCACTGTGCTTCCTGGTGCTTTGAGAATTGAATCCAATTAATGAAAGCTTATTGCCTCATTAGAAGTAATTTCCAAAGCATAATTAAGCTACATGCATCATATAGTATGTATGGGTCATGGGAGACCAGAAAAGTGGATTAAAAGCACTATAGTACAGTTGACTATTTTGAATCAAAGGTTCTGTGGTGAATGAAAACCAACTAAGTATCTGTGATAGAGTACTGAGTTTTAATCTGGCCACTAAAACCCATGAGAAATAGTTATGTGTGTTGCCCTAGAAAGATATCACTGCTGTGTTAATTGGGGGGGAAAGCAAGTGTCAGATTTCAATGTTTAGAATAATTCTACTTTTGTAAAATAAATATAGAGGTATTACATTTAGGTATAGGTGAGTGAGTGAGTGAGTGAGTGAGTGAGTGACAGAGAGAGAATATGAATGAAATTGCATCAAACTATTAACAACGGTTATATGGAGGGTAGTTGAAAATGGTCCTGGCTAGACTAGGTGACCAGATAGATTGGGGTTGGGAGCCATCACTTTTACTAACCTCTAAAATATATGTTTGAAACTTGAATCTTCCCTGTGCTAGAAACTGACACTTCTTGAGCGCAGAAGTATCCAGGATCGCCTTTGGCCAAAAGTGCTCCTAGACCAGCACATTCTCCAGTCACTGAAAACATTCTAACTTTAGTGTTAGGAGTTCCCTCTGAGATCTGAGCGAGGCAGAGAGCGCAGAAGTCTTTCTGACCAACGTGTTCTCTCTGCTTTCTCACAAAATGCCCTGGATTCTCCCCCCTTTGGAGCCCTGGCTGTCTCCTGTCAGCAGATCCTTCCTCCCACTCACTCCCATATTCGTCTTCCTTGGTCCCACCACCCTCATTCATGACCTTGTGTCTCATCCATTTCAACAGTCTCTTTTCTAATCATTGCAGTTTCTTTTTAATTTTTAATGTTTATTTTTGAAAGAGAGAGAGAGAGAGAGCTAGCAGGTGAGGGGCAGAGAGAGAAGGAGACAAACACTCTGAAGCAGGCTCCAGACTCTGAACTCTTGTCAGCACAGAGCCCGTTGCAGGGCTTGAATCACGAACCATGAGATGGTGACCTGAGCCCAAGCATAACGCTTAACTCACTGAGCAACCCAGGCGCCGCCCTCCCCATCACAGTTTTTAATGAGCATGACAATAATACCTGAGCATTGTGAAAAAAAAGTGCCTCTGGCTTATGAGTAGAACATAAAAATGTCTCTCTTCTCCCTCTGCACCTCCACAGCTATATACCCTAGAGGTTACCACTGTACACAGTAGCTGTCTGCAAATTCCAGTCATTTGATATGCAAGAAGCAGACTTCTGTGAATATATTTTTAGTTTGCTCAAATGGCTTTATATTTAAAATAAGCTTTTGAAAAGGGCTTTCCCAGTATCCCAATGAATTGCCTGAATGTAGTGTTTTGACCAACTCACTTCTCAGATGATATGTTAGTAAGATCTTTTTCAGCAACACATGATGGAAAATAAATCGATTGGTTGAATCAGCTGAAAAGTCTGACCTTAGACATGGCCGTCTACAGGGTTTGAACAATGCCATCGAGGCTCACTCTCTCCTTCTGTCTCTGTCTCTCTCTCCTCCTTGACTCTATCTTTTCTTTTTTCTTCTCTTTCTCTTCCATCTCTGTCAGTCTCCCTCTCTGCCTCTGTCCCTCTCTGTATATCTGTCTTTTGTGTCCCTTTGCTGTTTTCTTGTTGGATTGAGTCTCAGGCTGGGCTTAGACCAGTGAGTCTTAAACCATCCTGATTAACTTGTGAATCCACAGGAGGAGAAGCCTAAATGCTCTTTCTCATGGAAGAATTTTGGCTGGCTTTGCTTGAATCACTCTTTCATTGACCATTCACACATTATGGTGGCTGGGCAGAGGTGAGGCACCATGACGGTCAGCTTTACCAAAGGTGTATGGCGTGGGAGAATGGCAGTTCCTTCTGGAAGAAGGATGTTGGGCAGACAAGAATAGCAGACATCAACTTCTTTTAGGCTGCCCAAGGGACCTTCAGATCTCTTTATTGAGCCTCCACAACAAGACAAAGGTTTGCCCTTCCCAACTCTTCTTGTATTAGGCCAAACATCCCTAGATCCTTCCACTGGCTTCATATGCCATACTTTTTAGACTTGTAACCATTCTGATCCCCTTCCCCCAATCAATGCTATACTTTGTCCTGTATTTGGCATCAAATGCGATTCCCCTTGAAATGTTTCACTTCACTGAGGATGCCATTCTCTACGGGATTGCAAGATGTCCTCACTGACATGTTCAACCAAATTGCCTACCCTTTCTCTTGGCAACACAAGAACTTGATGTATATTATCTGCAAAACTCTTCCGACGATTTGTCAGTCACAGATTTTCTTTTAAAACAGGTTTACTTGTTAAACATATGATTCTGACTCAAAGGTTGCATATTTCATCCTGTGCCAGAGATAAGCGTGTCTGCATTTCTTAATGATCTCCCTGCGGCACCACTCAGTTTTGTAATGTATACCTAAAAGGTGTCTGTCATTGTGAACTTGTGTCACACAGTTACATCTGTTTTCCCAATGGGATTGAAATGTGTTTCTGAAAGGAAGGCGTACTGTTTCCCTTTCTCACATACGCTTTGAGGCTAAGTTCATACTTTGTACATAATGGTAATACTTGTTGAGTTGAATCTCATGCTATGGGATATGAACTCTTATTTTTATATTCATTTCATTAAATATGCATTGAGTACTTAACTAATTGCCAGGAGCTGAGCAGAGCAGTGGAAGTGCAGAGGTGAACAACCAGAGAAAGCTCTGAATCACAGAGCTTTTAGTCTAGTGGCAAACAGGTAGTAAATAGGTAATTATAATGAAATCGGTGGCTATTGAAGTCAAATAAGGAGAAGTCAAAGAAGCTATTGGAGCATGTGGCCTCCAAAGCAGTGTAAGCACTGGGAGGAAGTAACAGGGAAGCTGGGATCTGTGGATTATGCAAATGTCAGTAGGTAAAGGGGAAGAAGAGGAGGCATCTCCTGGAAGGAAGGTTCGAGAAAATGGCATGTGCAAAGCCCCGAATTTTTTTCAGTGATACCTTATCAACCACAGGCTAAATTCTTCCCTTGTCTTTCAGTGCTTTTCCCAGCGTGTCCTTGGTCTGTTTTTTCTAACTCAGCTCCAACCCATGAGTGATCTGTTATTCATAGCCTGAGTCTGATATGTTTCCTCATAACCCCATGTTCTGCCTTGCCTCGAGTTCCTTTTCTTTTCCCGATGAACACTCACCCTTCAGTATTCTGACAGAATGTGTCACTGTCTCTACCCACTGGCCAGGCTTCATTCCCCATGATTTGTTGTTTCTTCTGAGTGCCCATAGAATGTTAAATATAAGCATAGCAGTGGGGCGCCTGGGTGGCTCAGTCAGTTAAGCGTCCAACTTCGGCTCAGGTCACGATCTCACGGTTTGAGAGTTCGAGCCCCGTGTCGGGCTCTGTGCTGACAGCTCAGAGCCTGGAGCCTGCTTCGGATTCTGTAATTTATAATAATAAATAAAACGTTAAAAAAATTAAAAAATGTATAAGCATAGCAGTTATCATCCATCTTGTTTTTAAAATTTTTAATGTTTTTTTTTATTTTTAATTTTTGTGAGAGAGAGAGAGAGAGAGAAAGCGCACGTGCGCACACAAGCAGGGGAGGGGCAGAGAGAGAGGGGACGCAGAATTTGAAGCAGGCTCCAGGTTCCACGTTGTCAGCACGGAGCCCGACGCAGGGCTTGAACCCACGCATCGTGAGATCGTGACCCAAGCTGAAGTCGGATGCTGAACCGACTGAGCCACCCAGGTGCCCCAGTTATCACTCATCTTAATCATTGGTTTATCTCCTTCTCATCCTGGATGATAAGCTCCTTGAGAGTCAGCCTCAAGGCAAATGAGAGTTCACCTGTCCTCGTGCTATTCTGATTGGTCCAAGGCAGCTGCTCCAGGCACATTTAGCTGATGCTCCAAGATGTGACTTGTGGTTGCTTGGTCTGACTTTGGTGTTCATTTTTCTACCCTTCTCGAATAGCCAGTATAGCAAGTAGTTAAGAATGACTAGACTGCCTGGATTCAATCCCAGCTTGACCGGTTACCAATTGTGTAATCTTGAGAAGTTATTTAAATTTTCTGGGTTTTACCTTCTCAGCTCTAACATTGTGTTAATAGTAACTTCCTTTTGGAGTTCGTGAAGAATATAACTGAGTGCATGCAGGAGAACATAAATCAGTGCATGGTACATAATAAGCATTCAATAAATGTTAGCCACAAGTATTATTCCATTATTGTTCTCCTTTCCAAATGTGAATTTCTACTGGTTGTTGTGGGTGACTTCCCAGACACCAGTTGCTGTGTTTTTCTTCCTGTTGTACGGCCGAGTATCCTTCGAGGTTAGACCCTCGGCCTTCCAGCACTAGGGATCTCCTTCTTTCCTTTGGAGAGCTCACCCATCCCATGGCTTCACCTGAACCTCTGTTCTCACCCCTCCTGCAGTCCTGTCCCATCTCTGGGCTCTGGGGTCCTATCTCTACCCACCTGTTCAATATCTCGCCTTAAGCTTCTTTCTGTTTTCTTGAATCCAGTGTGCCCAAGGTGGAAATTTCCGTTATAAACTAATATCCTCTTCTACTTTGTATGTAAAAGGCACATCTGTTAGTCATCTTTTAGTCATTTAAATGCAATTCTTTGAGGTCATCTTTTCCTTATCCACCATGACCAGCTGGAAGCCAAATCGTAGATTCATTTTTATAAATATCTCTCAAACCCATCTTCCTCCTCTTCGCTCCTTTTCTCCCATCCCACTTCTTGATTGTTGCAGTAGGTTTTTAGTTTTTATTCCTGTATATTATTTATCATATGCATCTTTAAATTTATTTAAATATGTTCACATTTTTTCCATGTGTCCTCAGCTCAGAAAGCTTATAAGGCACTCATGTTCTCTGTCTTCTTCCTGAAGAGGGTTGCTTTGGTCTCACCCTGACCATTCACCAGCATTACCAGGGCACGGACTTTGCCAGATGTGGGTTTAATTCCCAGTTTTACTGTATCCTGGCCGTAGGATATTAGGCAAGTGGATTGAACTCCCTGGGCCTCAGTTTCCTCATATTTAAAACGTGGAGAATGAGAGCTGCCTTGCAGCGTTGCTATAGGAGAGTGAGATATGTTATAGAATACACCTCTTGCTGCATAATGTGCCTTCGGTAAATGGGCAACACGTATAGTGTGAATAGTAGTAGCTATAGCAGAGACAAGAAACAGACAGTTATAATACGATTGGAGATGTGCTGTGTCACAGACATAAACAAAATACTTGAAGAACCAGGGCAGAGATGCGGAAACAATTCAGATCTCTGACAGAAAGGAGTCTCCCCCCAAACCCTCACCCCCACAGTTTTTTCTTCCTGGAACCCGAAGTTCCCCCTCGGCTCTTGGCGACATTCTGAGCCCCACTTTGTGCTCCTGGCTCCTGATGAATATCCCTGCTGGGGTCATCTTCCTTGATTCTCAAAGCGACTGGCAGCTTGCCAAACCCCTTGGGAAGCAGAAGCGGAGCGCTTTAGCTTTCTCTTGAAGCCGCTGCTGTTTCTACACCACTTCAGAGGGGAACCAGAGCAACTGAAGTGTAACAAAACCAGTTACCATGAGGAGAAAGATAAATCTCTCCATCCAGAGCTCTGCCACAAAATGTGGCTAGATCCCCTACTGGAGGGAGGACTACTGTCCAGCCAGGGAACTGCCACGGTCACACTAGACTGTATATTACCTGTTTATTTCAGTTGTAGTTATCTGTTGCCATATAACATCTACCCCAAAACTTAATGGCTGAAAAAACAATGTACTATTCCCAGACTTCACAGTTCTGCGCGTCAGGAATCTGGGCTTGGCTAAAGTCACTTGATGGTGTTTAGCTGGAGACTGGACAAGCCTGAAGGGTCCAAGACAATTTATCATACACATTGATGGCACTTTGGTGGCGTCATCTGGAAAGCTGGGCTCAGCTGGGCCCCTGTCCCTGTCCATGTGGTCCCAGCTCTCTATATGTGATCTCATGTTCATACATGTTCGATTTCTTACATGACAGATCATGGCCTTGAGAAACCAAGAGCCCTCTTAAAAATGAGTCTCAAGACCGGCATACAACACTTCTAATGTATTCTCGGTCAGGGCAGTCACAAGGCAGTCACAAGGGAAGGAGCAGACTCCCCACCTCTGGATGGGAAGCATGTCAAAGAATTTGTGGCCATCTTTAATCCAACACAACTACAACCTCTTACAAAAGCTGAGATGTAATTAATCCCCCTTTACACATAAGAAACAGAGACCCAAAGACATCACGTGATTTGTTAAATGTTGGAAAGAATATCCATGAAAGGATTGACACTAGAACTGATTGTCTTGCTAAAGACAAAATGCCCCTTGTAACTAATAAATTTATTGATTCTGCAGAGCTCTTTATCCCCCTAGTCCTAAATCCTGAAGACCACTGGCTTGTGCTTTATAAATTCGGAGTTGGGGGTGGGGGGTGAGGGGACTGTGATGAAAGGTTTGTTTTCCTGATTCCATTTCAATATTTGGGTCTTAGCAGCCAGATGCGACTTCATGTGTTCTCTCCTGCGGTTGGCATTTCTTTCTTTAGTTAATCTTGACTAGAGATCTGGTCTCGCGGACCATCTAGGATGTCACTTTCAATTATTTCAGTTAGGACAGCAGGGCCTGGATTAAGTCCATAAGAAGATACTACACAAGATCTACTTCATTGCTTGCAACCAATAGGGTCTCACTGCTTCCGTTCACCTTTAGGGACCAACTCATTCACCACGTCATTACTAGGAGAGATGTTGAACCAGGTGGCCTCCATTTTATTTGTTAAATAATTTAGAGCGCCTGGTTCCAGAATGTATTTGAATCTATTTGAATTCATATGTATAATATATATATATTCCCTTTGATCTTGTACTTATATGTAAGAAAAGATAGTAACTACTATTTATGAAGCATTATGTACCCAAAACTTCCTGTATTGAACACTAGCTCATCATTTCTCACCGCGAGTCAGTGAGGTGGACATAATGATACCCACACTTCAGATGAGTAAACTGGATCCTGGAGAAGTCACATAACTAATCCTGAGACCACAGAGCTAATAACTGGTTAAGGCAGGAAGACGAGATGCTCAGATAAAGACATAAAGTTGACTGCTAACATCTCCTCTAAGTCTGAGAATCTAAGATTCCACGTTATTCTCCTTGCTCCTCTGCCTTCCCTGTGGTGGGATGGCAGGAAGTGAGGAGGAAGAATTTTCTTTAATTGTAGGACGGGTGGGGTAGAGATTAGCATGGAGCTTAAAATACATGACTGACTTCTAAGAGTTGTCAAAGTAAATTGTGTCCCCAGAGACATTTAAAAGCAATTTAATCACACTTTTCCACATGGCTGCATTTGGGGAAGCTGGTGGCTGGTCTACCAAAGGGGATTTTAATGGAGTTTTACGAACAGTAGTTTGAAATGTTTTGCGTAGACATTTCTTTGCAAATACCCATGCCACGTGTTAGTTAATCCTGGCCACCTGGAACCTCGCTTGTCACCTGAACATTCATTTAACCACTTTGTATAAGTTTTTTAGTGAAAGAAGAATGGGCCTTGTCCAGTGGAAGTCTAGGGAACAGACCTTGCAGATAAATCCATTCCTGAGATGAGACCAAACCGCATTCCCTCATGAACCCTGTTCACCTGGCAGGGGAACCAACGATCCTTTTTCTTGAATTTGTTGTAATTCAGCTTCTTTAGTAGAGCATGCAGCAGTGTTGATTGCAGTGGACATTTTCCAGTTCAAAGAACTTTTGGACGTTTTCCAGTTCAAAAAACTTTTGCTAGACTCATCCTAGCATAGCATTCAAAAAGGTTCTCAGGAGTTCCCAAACCACCAGCATCATTTATCAGTTATTATGTTATCAGTTATCAGTTATTGCCAACCAATAACAATAACAGAAACGTGAATTCTTGGACGCCATAACCAGATCTTCCAGGAACCTATATTTCAGCAACCCCTCCAGGTGACTCCCTTGTATGCTACAGTTTGAGAACCACTGCCCCTGAGCTGGCCTTTTGAGACAGATTTTGTTCTATTTTCTTCCAAATACTCTATGTCCCAGTTAACTTGTACTCTCTTTATGTTTGTATGCCTATGTGGATGCATGGATACAGGTTTATGGATTTATTTTCTATAGATAATCTCTGTCTCCTGGCCTTTGTCCATACTATTTATAGTACATGGATTGCACTTTCTTCTCCACCATCCTTAAAAGACACTTGCTGGAGAAAACCTTCCCATCCCTCTACTAAATGTGACCTTTACATCCCCAGAACTTGGTCCCACAATGTAAAGTAGAATTTATTTTATTATTGATTCAACCTATTCTGTGAGCATCCACTCTGTCTAGCATTGTACGAGACCTTAGGGATACAGTGGTAAAAAGGGAAACATTGCTGGAACTTACAAATCAGGTAAGGTAGACTTTTCTCATCCCCTGTCCTAGATTGTAGCTCTTTGAGGGGGCACACGTGTCCTATACTGCTGGGAGTCCCCCAGGCTGTATTAAGTTATGGTGAGCAGGGTGGAAGGCAATGTAATTGTCTTTTCTGGTCCATATAGAAGACACTGGAGTATTGTGCTCTCTTTGTGACATCCATAGTTAAGACATAATGGCACACTATGGCATATGCAGAGGACATGAAGCCCTGGCTGTTGGTGTATATCACCTCCTCTAAACCAGGGTTTCTCAACTCCACCACTATGGATGTTGTAGTTAGATGATTCTTTATTGGGGAGTGGGGGGGTTGTCTTGTCCATTTTAAGACATTTAGCATCTCTGACCTCTACCCACTGAATGCCCAAAGCATGACCATTCCCAGTTGTGACAACAGATGTCTCCAGCCATTGCCAAATATCCCTTGGTGAGTGAGATCAACCTGGGTTGAATACAACTGGGAATATTTTTCCTGCACAAAGTAGGATTTCAGAAGAAGGGGAAAGCTCTTTTCAGTTGTCTGTAGGACCGTGATGCAGAGAACGAATTAGAGATAGAAATTTTTAACTGATCGAGAGGGTAAAACTGGAAGTTACAGGGAATCAATTTTGGAATAAACTTCCCTAACTTTAGAGCAGCCTGAAGTTTAGAGAGTAGTTCAGTGGTTTTTGGTGAATTCCCAGTCCCTGGTGCATTCAGGATGGCCTGGATACACTTCACTTTTTAGAGAGGATTTAGGGATTTCAGGATTCTGCAAGTTGTGAGATCCAGTGTTTTGACTGTTTCCAAAGTGGCTTTTAAAGAATTAGAATAATTCCTTGGGGGCTTAGGGAAGGTGGCAGAGTGAAGTGATAGTGGTGAAGTTGACATCCTGTCCCTTGAATCAAATGGCCTGAGCTAGATCCCAGCTCAGCTCTTACCTTGAACAAATCCTGACACTTCTGTGTGTTTGTGTCCTCGAAAGCCTTTATAGTTCCTGTCCCATGAATAGTTGTGGGGACTAAATGAGATAATACTGGTAGAGCCCTTGGTAAGTAGATGAATAGAACCTACTAACTCAACTGGTGCACTTTGATCTCCAAAGAACTTGCAAATTTAGCTACTTCTGCCTGGTGGTATTTATATGTGTGTTTTGGGGGCAGTTCACAATAGGATACATATTTTTGTGATTTTGCAGGAGTAGTATAATCCAAATATAGGAATTAAACAGTAACCATGACAGGTGACAATCAACTTATCAGATTCCTGTCTAGTCCCTGATCTGTAGACAGAGGTTAGAATTTTTAAGGAAGCTCCATTAGTCAAATAACACTCAAACTCAGTTTTTTAAAGCTTATTTATTGATTTTGAGAGAGAGAGAACAGGGGAGAGGCAGAGAAAGAAAAAGAGAGAGAGAACAGCAGGGGAGAGGCAGAGAAAGAAAAAGAGAGAGAGAGAGAGACAGAGAGAGAGAGACAGAGAGAGAGACAGAGAATCCCAGGCAAGCTCCGTGCAGTGCAGAGTCCGACTTGGGGCTTGAACCTGCGAACTGTGAGATCGTGACCTGAGCCGAAATCAAGACTCAGACGCTGAACTGACTGAGCCACCCAGGCGCCCCCAAACTCAATTTTTATTTTAATCATTTTATTCAGGGATGTTTGTTTTCACCTACCTAATTTAGACTCTTGAATGCAGACTTCGAAAGGATTTTTATTTTTCTTGATTCGTTGCTAGAAAGCAAAGATTAGAAAGTTATTGGGAAAGATAGAAGGATATGTGGTGGCTTATTCAGGGAAGCTGCCTCAACAGGGCCAAAGCTTTGGTAAGAATCTTGAACCCATCAGTCAAGTGGGTGCTGTCATCTGAGCTCCAAATACAAATCTCATGTTTTTTACACCACATGCTACTCAAAAAATCAAAGTATGTCTATGGTAAGGTAGCGTCAGGCTAAAAATGATGTAGAGGGAAAGATTCAAGTCAAACACATACCTAAGACACAATGTTCTTATTCATCCTGATCTATCACTTGCAACTCGGCCAGTGCAATCTAAGTAAAATTAAAATTTTTTTTTCCTTTTACTCATCACTGATTTTTAAAGTAGGAGATAAAGGATTTTTTCTCAGGCTTACCCAACCACCCCACATCGTGCAAGAGTCAATTTCTACAACAGTCTGTGCGTCTTTCACATAGATGTATCCCACCTGAGCCCCTATGGAATGAGCTGTCCAAGCAACTTTCTTTCAGGAATTCACTGGCCAGGGCACTGACTATCTAGATCAAATGTGTAAAAGATTGGTAAAATGTGCACGACATTCACAGTATCCCTCTTGAAGTTGAACTTCAAAAGGAAATCGGTCACCACTATTGACTCCTCTGTGGCAGGAGCTTCTAGTAACCTGGGGTAATGCGAATTAAAGTGAGGACATTGGGCAGCAGACCATGGACATGGACACCGGACAGCAGACCATTTCATTTTTTAAAAATGCATAAGCATGGCTCAGTTGGTTAAGTATCCAACTCTCGACTTCGGCTCAGGTCATGATCTCGTGGTTCATGAGTTCGAGCCCCACATCAGGTGCTGCACTAACATCGGGGAACCTGCTTGTGATTTTTTGTCTCCTCTCCCTCTGCCCCTCCCCCACCTGTACTCCGCCCCCCCCAAGATAAACTTAAAAAAATAAAATTAAATCTAACTATTTTTAGTGAAGTATAATTGACATACAATATTATATAGCTTTCAGATGTACAACATAGTGATATGACACTTACATAGATTATGAAATGATCACCACAGTAAGCCTAGTTACCACTGGTCACCATATATGGTTATTACAATACTACTGACCATATTCCCTCAGCTGTACTTAACATCACCATGACTTATTTATTTTATAATTGGAAGTTGGTACCCCTTAATCTTCTGTACCTATTTTTCCCATCCTCCCACCCACATCAAACATGAGGAGATCTTCTTATGCACAGGATATTCATCATACCATGGGAATCAGACAATCATCTTGGCCAAGCAAGACTTAGAAAGAGAGACTTCCACAAAAGTGTTCTGAGCACCAATATAACATATATTATGAAGTCCTCTTCTGTAAATTCTACTGTCTTCCCCACATGACCCTCTGAATATCTGTGTCCACATATGGAAGCTTAAAGACTCTTCTCAGGTGAGATATCCTGCTTCCTCAAACTTACCTTTTGGCCCACAGGGTATTTAATTTTGGCTTGTCTTTTTGAATTTTGGGATTTCTGTGACACTGGAGATCCAACCGAAATTCGTGAAATGTTGCCTTTATTCAACATCTATTCCACACGTCAAGAATCATAAATTATACAGCAAAGATAGGGCAATATCTGTTCTACACTTAGCCCTCGATTGCCTTCTTTGATATGGTAGATGAAGGGATGTTATAACTTTGAGCTATGATATGGAAGTGTATTGAATGAAACAAGACATTCTTACTTAAAGTATCTGTGGAGGACATGTCTAACATTCGAAACCATTTTTACTGATGCAGGAAACTTTGGTGGCAAGAGACTAACTTTAGCCAACTTTATTAGTTTGTTAGAGCTGTCATAACAAGTACCATAAACTGGGTTCTTGGAACAAGAAATGTATTGTCTCATGGTTCTAGAGGCTAGAAGTCTGAAACCAAGATGTCAACAGGGCCACACTACCTCTGAAACCTAGAGGGGAAGGATTTTTCCTTGGCCCTTCTTAGCTTCAGATCATTCCAATCTGCTGTCTCTGAGCATATCTGAATCTGTGTCCAAATTTCCCTTTTTATAAGGACATTAGCCATATTGGATCAGGGCCCACACTAATGGCCTCATTTTAATCTTATGACCTCTGTGAAGATTCGATTTCCAAATAAGGTCCTATTCTAAGGTACTGAGGGTTAGGACTTCAACATACTTTTTTAGGAAAGGAAGAGGGGACAAACTCAATCCATAACACTAGCTTAAGCAAAGGAAAAAAAAAAGGGAGTTTATTGGAAAGATACTCGGTAGCTTATTTAATCGAAGGAGGAGCTAAAGAAAGAGGACCTGACAGGCAAGATCATGGCTGCCCAACAATCCAAGGAGTAAGAGTTACTCCTAGCCCCACCAGGAGGCTGCTGTAGTATAGAGAGACCTTCGCTGACTTCCCCATCTCTGCATTACTCCACGTGGCATTCAGAGTCCCAGGAAAAAGTCTGACTGGGTCACTCCCTGGCCAGAAAAGTCAGGAGCACCATCATTTGCTCTCCCAACAACATGAAAGTGACAGAGAAGAGGTAATTCCCAATGGCTTTGGGATGTTATTATCAAAAGAAAGGAGGAAGGATGCTAAATGGATAAAACCAAATGTCTAATCTAGACCCTCCAGTGCATGAGGAAAGGAGCAGAATTTGTAAAAAAAAAAAATAAAAAAAAATAAAAAAAAAGTAGGGGTGCCTGGGTGGCTCAGTCAGTTAAGCATCTGACTCTTGATCTCAGTTCAGGTCATGATCTCACAGTTTGTGAGTTTGAGCCCCACGTCAGGCTCCCTGCTGACGGTGCAGAACCTGCTTGGGATTCTCTCTTTCTCCCTCTCTCTCTCTCTGCCCCTCCTCCGTTGATGCTCTCTTTCTCTCTCTCTCTCAAAATAAATAAATACATCTTAAAAGTGTTTTAAAAAATATTTTCATATACCCCAAATTCATGATTAATTCTATGTTAATAATAAATCTGTATGACTGTTAATACCGCCATTCAGAAAAACCTGTCGTTCTGATAATGATTGGCCTTTCTCATAAGTCAAGATCATGGGGGGAATTCTAACCAATCATGATTCTTTCCACTGCTGAGCTATCTTTAGCCAGATTTTGTCACCATGTCAGTTTTATAGAGAAAATGAGTTCCTGAGTTCCCTTTCTCCCATTCTTTGGTCGGTCGTTTCTTGCACTCTGGGGCAGGTCAGGACACCCACTGTGTTACTGGCTACAGGAAGCTTGCTGGCACAGTGTGGTCAGCTGCTCCCTGACGCCTTGGAGGGAAAGGTGTAATTCTGCCCTCAGTTCCTGAGGCCCCCACGTCTCATGTTCCAACACAGGACAAGCTTTCCTTCTTATGCCACCCTCTTTCCCAACTCGTCCTACCACCACCTCTTCAAAGAATATAGCCATTGTTACGTTAGTTAGGCTTTGAATTAAGAAAAGAAAAGAAGAGGTGGGAAAAATTAAAGCAAATTGCATAAAATGAGGGGTATAAGGGGGTGTCTCATCGTTAAATGGTATCAAACCTTAAAGAACAGGCTTAGCCCCCAGGCTTTCTGTTTGCGCTTATTCTGTGACTCTTCCAAAGACAAATAGCCGATAGACCTACTGGGGTATTGTGCCTCTTGTCAAATTCCCACAGTTGCCTGGGTGTGGAAGTGGTGATTTCCAAGACTGGAATAGCATGCAAGAAGCAGTCTGGGAGTTAGAGCCCAGATCAGAGTAGAGTAGGTTGCATCTCTGTCCGGAGGAAAGAAGGAGGCTAGTACATTGGCAGAATATGGACTCAAAAAGCCATGAGCAGTGAGTTCCATGAGGAAGAGCAGACCCTGCTAAATAGGGGCGACGTGGTGTCCACCAGTAGGTAGGAGATGATGGAGTAGGGAAAATTTGAACTTTTACCTCTGGGCATCAGAGAAACACTTAAATGGGCTGGTCCAGAGGTAATGCACGTCAGTTCTGTTTCCAACTCCTTGACCAGACCAATCACTTGGCCTCAGCCAACCACAAGGAAGCCAGGAAGCTCATGTGCCCAGAAGGGCTGGACGTTTTTAGCAAACAGCAGTTACGACTTCCATTTGTCATATGGAAGGAGGCAAACTCCGTCAACAGACTGTGATGCAGGAGATGCTTGGAATTTGCATTAAATGGGCCTCCTCAGGTGCGTCTGATGTAGGGGAGGAGTGGGATCTCTGGAACACTGACTTAGAATTTCACTGCAAGATAGCCAGGTAATTCAGAGTATGGGGACAAATCTGAGATACAGTTCTTAGAGCTCAGATGCAGGGCCAAGCCTGGGAGACGTCACCTTGTTATCGAAGACGCTACAGTTGCCTTGGGCACTACAGTCCAGAGGGCTGGACAGAATCTTCTGAAATGCCCAGGCACGAAGGTAAGTTTCGGAAGCACGCCTGAGAAAGAGCAGACCGTCAGGTGAGGGAGTGTCAGGCTTTTCATATACGGGGAGAGGAAGAGGGATGTGGGGCCAACTCCAGATAGTGACTCTCAGATGTGATCTGAAGTTTATATTTTTGTTAGCAGAAACTCATGGGGCGATACCACATCTCATTGTGTAATTGCCTTTTTCGTTCCTCTGTTCTTTTCTCATTGCATCTTCCCTTTCTCTACTACCCACTTCCTCTTTTTTTTCCCATTATTTTCTCTTTTCTTTCTTATTTTATGCTCTACTTGCCCCTCTAATTTCCCACTTTCCCGATGTTTCGTCTTCTTGTCCCCCTTCTCCTCTCTGCTCCTTCTCTCCTCTTCTTTCTCTTCAATTATTCTTCCCTCCTTTTCCCTCTCGTTCTTCCTTTCCCATGGCACCCACACCTTCTATTCTCTCTCCAGGTATTATGCCATCTGCTGCCAGCCTCTGGTCTATAGGAACAAGATGACCCCTCTGCGCATTGCGTTAATGCTGGGAGGCTGCTGGGTCATCCCCACGTTTATCTCTTTTCTCCCTATAATGCAAGGCTGGAATAATATTGGCATAATTGATCTGGTGAGTACCTATGCAGAGATTGCCTGCTGTTTTACTGTCTGATTTACTTTATTTGCCTGAGATTCTAAATAAATAAACAATATCAGGTTGGGTGGATATTCTAAGAAAGATTCTTTTTTTTATATATGTACATGTTTATTGATTTTGGGGAGGGAGAGAGAGGGAGAGCACATGCACGCACGCATGCATTGGGGAGGGGCAGAGAGAGAGAGAATCTCAAGCAGGCTCTGCACTGTCCACATAGAACCTGATGCCAGGCTCAGTCACACAAATCATGAGATCGTGACCTGAGCCGAAACCAAGAGTCGAGCGCTCAACCGACTGAGCCACCCAGGCATCCCAGAAAGATTCTGATCGTGATCTAAGTGACAACAACAAAAAAAGGCAAGCTAACATTTTCGAATATTTGTTGGATGCCAGAAAATATGCTCAGACTTTAACATAGAATCCTAATGACATCCTTCCGTCATCTCATCCAGATGAGAAATACCAGGCTCAAAAAGGTAAAGTAACATGCCTGGTCAGATAGCACAACGGGTACTCAAAGCTTGGTGTTCAGACCAGAGAGCCTGAGACATGTGATGTGCCCCAAGAGGCCTTCGTCCCATTTCATGGCTGCCAGTGACCAGCAGAAAACATGTCATGTGGGCAGAGGCTTCCAGAGAATGAAGAGAAGCCTGGGTCAGGAGTCGAGAGAACTGGACCCTGAGTCCAGCTCTGTCCCTGACCTTGAAGGACTGCAGTGAGAAGGTGCATTGGTCTTCAGTGGGGAAGTGTCTCCCAGAGAGTAGGAGAGCAGAGTGTGGCACACGAGCCAGGCATTTGCCAGCCCCTGTCCGGATGATCTTCCAGAGATTTCCAGCTCTGACCCAGTATGCTCCTAGTGCCAAACTCGCAACGAGGATCAAAAGTTATGGTGCGTGTTCACTAGCAGCGATACATGTTCCCTAAGGAACTTGTCAGGCGGTCACTCTAACCTTCGGTCCAGGACCGTGTTGAGGTAGGAAGGGGACTGGAGAGGAAAGATCGAGAGCAAGCTCCAGCCCCACAAGACCAGTTAGAGTAGAAGCTGCTTGTTCTTCTCTCCACCACGTCCCTAGCCCCTAATCTTGCCTTGTTCTTTGTCCAGGAAAGGATATCCAAGCCAAGGCTGGGCCAGGATTTGCATGTGGTATGTCAGAACAAGAGTTCCTTGGGCTTCCGAAAGAAATGCTGGGGACAAAGGAGTGGAGAAGTAAAAGGGGATTCATACAAGGGAGACTGTATGGATATTTTCTTGAATCCTATCCTTCTTCTCTCAAACTTTCAGCCTCGCCAATCTCAAGGGAAATGAAATTCAAGTTTCCAACAACCAGTAGAGTAGTAACAACGGCCAACAAATGTTGAACGCTTACTGTTTGCCGAGCCCCGTGTTCACTTAATCGTTATTACTGTGAACCTCTCACAAGCCTCACGACAGTGCTATTAAGTCGATCCTATCATTGTCCTCAGGAAACTGAGCATCAGAGAGGTGCAGTTATTAGCTAACGTCAGATTGGCAGGGAGTAGTGGTGACTCTAGCTAAGTTCAAGCTTCCTGCACTCCAGAGTCCGTGCTCTTGATCTCTGTGCTAAACTTCCTCCCTAATGGAGAAGACCTTTGGAAGCATAAACTTCTGTGAATCAGAACTTTTAAAAGAGGGTGCCGCACTCTTACCTTCGGATATAGAATTTCTAAGGGAAAGAATCTAGAGAACCGCTGTTCATTTCAAGAGTGAGAGGGGGGCATCCCCCATTTACCTCCCGCAGCTGGGGAATGGGGGCACCTGCTTGCTATGAACATGCCTCGTATTCGCTCCATGGTGCCGTGATTGCATTTCATATCTTTCCACTCATCTACACATTGAATTGGCCTAGGGAGACGCTAACACAACCCGCATGTTCATAGTACAGGTACAGTTGATTCTCATCATTCACAGTAATTAGGTTCTATAAAGTTGCCACAAATACTAAATTAGCAAATACTGAATATCTTTGCCCCTAGGAGGAATACAGAGTTAGGTTCCTGCAAGTTCTGGTCTGAATATTTTCATCAACCAATCAATACATAGTATATGCTGCCTGTAAGAGAGGCCCATGAAATGTAAGGTGACAGTAGGTTGATATAAAATAATGGAAAACTATAATATGCAAATACTAATCAAAAGAAAGGTGGTGTAGCTGTGATGAAATAAATCTAAGGCACATCATCTTACCTGAGATAAAGAGATTTCGTTATAAGAAAAATGTCAATTCAATAGGGAGTTCTACTATAACCTTAGAATATACCATGAGACACGACACTAAATGTGCACACAGATAAAATTGCTTATGTGTGTATCATATATAATTGTTATCCATACGTTTGTTCGTGTGTATATTCACACTGTATACAGGCTGACCTCAGGCAGGAAGTGTCATTGGATTATACAGCTCTTTTCAGCCAAGGGCTATTCCTAGACAAGGCTGAGAACTCAGAGCTGTCAGCAGACAGAGTTTATAGTAGGGAGAAAAGACTTTCAACCTTTTAAAGAGATCCAGTCTGTCATTGTATCTAATACAAGTGAAGTTTATTCCAGGAATGTAACACAATCGCTGTAATTCACCATATTAATACAAGAGAGAAGGAAAGCCCACGTGATCATCTCTTTATTGCCAGAAATTCATTGACAAAATTCAGTATCTGTTCATGATTTAAAAAAATTGTCATCAAACTGAAAATAGAAGCGAGCATCCATAAAAAACTTCTAGCAAGTATCATACTTAATAGTAAAAAATTGAAACTCCCTTCCTAAAACTGGGAGTGTAAAATGGCATCCACTATTACCTAATTCTATTGAAAATTACGCTGGAGGTCTTATCAAGGTCAATAATGCAAGAAAAGTGGTGTTAAGATTGGAAAGGAAGAAATGAAATTTTTATTATTTGCAGGTCACATGGGTACTTATGGAGAAAATCCCTAAGAATCTAGAAATGAAATATTAATAATGAGTTTAACAAAGTTGCTAGATACAGAGCCATACAAAAAAAGTCTTCACTGAATTCTACATACTAGCAACAAACAATTAAGATTAAGGACTTTAACGTGGTACCATTTGCAATAGACTAACAGTCAGATACTTAGGAATAAATCTGACAAAAGACATGCAAGACATTTACACACAAAAACATTGTAAAATATTACTGAAATAAATTTCAAAAGATGTAAGTAATGGAAAGACTTACCATGTTTGTGAATTGGAAAGCTGACCATGGGAAAGAAGTCCATTTCCCTCAGTCATTCTACTCTGACACCAGTCAAAATCCTCAAAGATTTGTATGGAGATTGATAAGCTAATTCTAAATTTTATATGGGAAATGCCGAGATGTAAGGACAGCCTGAGGAAGATGAGCCTGAGTTCAAAGCCCTTTTCTACCAGATATATTGTGTGCAGACAGAAGAGAAAGGGAGAGGCTAACTGCTATCGGCTGGGTAAAGGGAATGAAGGATGATTTTGTCTCTGTCTTATTTCCGCTCTTTCCTGGAGCCTTCAGCCCCTGGTGCTCAGACAATGCCTCTGCGCCCCGGGATGCAATCATGTTTCTCTTCTATCATTGTGATTCTAGGTGCTATAGGCTAATAAGAAAAAGAGAATTTTGCTGATAAACCTTCTCTTTTTCCCTCCTCCTTTTCCTCTTGTATTTTCCTCTTCCTTCTCTGCCCTTCTCTGTTCCCCTCCTTTTCTCTCTCCCTTCCAACTCCTCGTTTTCTCTTCTTTTCCATCTTTTTTTCTTTTCTTAACAATTTTCATCTTTCCCCTCCTGCTTCTTTCTCTTCACTTTTCCTTCCCTTTTCTCCCTTCTTCCCTCATTATTCTCTCTCTCCAACTCTCAGATAGAAAAAAGGAAGTTCAACCAGAACTCTAACTCTACATATTGTATCTTCATGGTCAACAAGCCCTATGCCATCACCTGCTCTGTGGTGGCCTTCTACATCCCGTTTCTCCTCATGGTGCTGGCCTATTATCGCATCTATGTCACAGCGAAGGAACATGCCCACCAGATCCAGATGTTACAACGGGCAGGGGCCCCCTCAGAGGGCAGGCCCCAGCCGGCCGACCAGCACAGCACTCATCGCATGAGGACAGAGACCAAAGCCGCCAAGACCCTGTGCATCATCATGGGTTGTTTCTGCCTCTGCTGGGCTCCATTCTTTGTCACCAATATTGTGGATCCATTCATAGACTACACTGTTCCCGGGCAGGTGTGGACCGCTTTCCTCTGGCTCGGCTACATCAATTCTGGGTTGAACCCCTTTCTCTACGCCTTCTTGAATAAGTCTTTTAGACGTGCCTTCCTCATCATCCTCTGCTGTGATGATGAGCGCTACCGAAGACCCTCCATTCTGGGCCAGGCTGTGCCCTGTTCAACCACAACCATTAATGGATCCACACATGTGCTAAGGTGAGTGTCAGGGGCTCGATAGATTTTGTTGGCTTGCGTGACTCGGAAGGGCTACCTCTCCAGTTTTTTGTTTCCAGAAGGATTATTCTTAAAAACCTGGGCAATGTTTATAAGGATTAAAGAAAATTCTACCATCTGGTCATGAAGTAGAATAGTGGGTAAGGACTCAGGCTCTGGGAGAGACTGGCCTGTGTTCAGATTCACTCTCCACAGTTCTCTGACCTTGGGCAAGTCATTTAAACGTTGTGAAATTTCGTTTCATTTAAAAAAAAATGAGATCATATTCACAATATCTACATCACGGGGTTTTTATGAAGATCAAATTAGCTGATGTGTGTGGATCACATAGTATAGAGCCTGATACCTAGTGAGCAGTTAGTAAATATTATCTACTGTTATTTATTAGGTAGTGTTTTACAGCCATGGTTAGCAGCATGGGATTTAAAGTAAAATAGACTTTATTTTGACTCAATGCCACTACTAATCATTTGTATAATCTCCCTTGGTTTTATTTTACTCCACTATAAAAACATAGTAATAATCATAATATCCACTTCATAGGGCCATTGTGACAATTAGAAATAATGTATTCATATGGGGACTGACACATAGTAAGCACTCATGATATTACTAACAATATTATTAATGTCAGTAGGAGCAGTAGTAGTAACATATTGCTTGATATCCTAAGATGGCCACAAAATAACGTGATAAACAAAATAAATAGAAGGATAAATATGCAACAGTAACACCATGTGATAACTGATGTAATGGAGGTGGAGATAATCTAGAAGGGGGATTTGAGGAGGAAAGAAGCTGATTTGGCTTAAGAAAATCAGGAAAAGCTTCAGAGGACAGCATTTTTTAAGAATTGGAGACTTGGGGGAGAAATCAAGGAAGTCATTCTAGCAGATAGAACAGCATGAGGAAGGAAATGGCACGTGAAAGAGCATGGGAAGGTCAAGTGGTTTACCCAAGGTCGCGTAGGTTGATGGAGATGGGGGTCACTGTGGAGTTGAATGTTCAATGACTAGTCATGATGCTTCTAAACCCTGAAAATTTTCTGGCTCCCCCGGGCTAGAGTTTTTCTCAGCCATGAAAAACCGTATGTAAAAGTACATTCATCCTATGGCAAAGACGAATGAATTGTCAACGGCATTCGCTTTCCTTTGCCCCAAGATGCATAGGAATTTCTAAAAAAGCAGCTCCTTCTTTGACACAAGCATTTAATTTTTTCTGATGACAGTATTCAGCTGTCCTGGCAACCAAAAACTGAGGAACTTTCATTTGCATGTGTAAGAAAAGAAGAAAGCAAAATAGGGATTGCAAGTGAAATATAAGCACTTTGCCTCCGAGACTGCTCAGAAGCCTGAATTCAATTTCCTGCTACGAGTGTGGTCTGACTTGTAGTGAAAGCCTAGCATGGTGATGCCAGCTGCTCCAAGAGCCTCAAAGGCTGCGCCTGTAGGCTCACCTTCTTCCCTGATTATTATGCCTTGAGCAAGTGTCATGGGAAGAATCCAACCATGTAGTAAAGTGTGTGTACAGGAACTTCTGTGGGGGGCGCCTAAAAGCTATTTAAGTCAGCAGCTGCCTCAGTACAGGCACCCAACGACTTACACTTGTATGTTCTAGCAGTTGGATTTGTGTCAGTTGTTTATGACTGGGTGGGGGGGGGGGTGGCTTTTCCAGGACAGCCCAAGAAACCCACCTGACTGATAACGGTGTTTCGTCCCTGCCGCATTTGGAAACCTGCCGTGTGGTTGTAAAACAGAGATGACAGTTTAGAGGTGGCTGGTGGATGATTTCTTAGTGAGGTAATGAAAACTGCAGGAAACTGGTCTGAGATACTCCTCTGTGGGGGTGAGGAATCTTCTAAGAGCGGGGAAGCCTATGCAGAGACGACTGTTGGAACCCACTGCTCCCCAGCTTGCTTTGAGCCCCCAGCTTGCTAAGGACAGGAATACTGCCTGTATTGTTCACTGGTCCGTACCAAATACCCAATATGCTGCCCGACATACACTAGGAACTTAAACTCTTGATGAATAAATTCATACATCGTGCAGTGAGTTCTCTAGATCAATTGTATCAATACGCCTTAGGAAAAAGTTATATTTTTCTTAAAAATCCTATAAGCAGGACACCAACAAATTCCGATGGACTCAAGAAGTATAAAACCTAAATAATCAAAAGTACAATCGGCTTTTGTCCTGGTTTTATCCTTCACCTCAAAGACAATTGAAACTAACCCAGTGATTTTTTAAATGCATTTACAAACCTGCATAAAACATACAAATTCATAGATTCCTCCCCTTTTTTTATTTTATTTTATCTTACTTTACTTTTTTATTTTATTCTTTTTCATCATGATAAGTGCACTCCCTAATCTCCATCCCCTATCCACATCCCCACCCGCCACCCTCCCCTCTGGTAACCATCAGCTTGTTCTCCATAGTTAACAGTCCGTTTCTTGGTTTGTCTCTCTCTTTGTTTTTCCCTTTGCTCATTTGCCCTGTTTCTTAAAGTCCACATATAAGGGAGATCTTAGGGTATTTGTCTTTCTCTGACTGATTTCGCTTAGCATTGTACTCTCTAGTTCCAGCCGTGTCATTGCAAATGGCAAGATTTCATTCTTTTTTATGGCTGAATAATATTCCAGTATACATACCATTTCTTCTTTATCCATGCATCTATTGATGGATACTTGGACTGCTTCCATAGTTTGGCTATTGTAAATAATGTTTCAGTAAATGTAAGGGTGCGTGGATCCCTTTGAATTAGTGTTTTTGTATTTTGGGGGTAAATACCCCGTAGTGCAATTACTGGATCATCGGGTAGGGGGAGTTCTGTTTTTAATTTTTTGAGCAACCTCCATACTATTTTCCAAAGTGGCCGCACCAGTTTGCATTCCCACCAACAGTGCACACGAGGGTTCCTTTTTCTTTACATCATCACCAACACTTGCTGTCTCTTGTGTTTTTTTTTTTTTTTTTTTTTTTTTAGCCATTCTGACAGGCGTGATAGCTCATTGTAGTTTTGATTTGCATTTCCCTGATTGTAAGTGATGATGAACATCGTTTCATGTGTCTGTTGGTCATCTGAATGTCTTCTTTGGAGAGATGTCTGTTCGTGTCTTCTGCCAATTTTTTAATTGGATCGTTTGTCTTTTGGGTGTTGCGTTGCATCAGTGCTTTATGGATTTTGTATACTCACCCTTTATTGGATATGTCAGTTGCCAATATCTTCTCCCATTCAGTAGGTTGCCTTTTAGGTTTTTTGGTGGTTTCTTTCACTGGGCAGTAACTTTGTATTTTGATTTAGTCCCAATAGTGTATTTTTGCTTTTATTTCCCTTGCCTCAGGAGACATATCTGGAAAAATGTTGCTATGGCCAGTGTCAGAGAAATTTACTGCCTGTGCTCTCTTCAAGGACTTTTATGGTTTCAGGTGTCACGTTTAGGTCTTTACTCCATTTTGGGTTTATCTTCAACAAAGGAGGAATGAATATACAGTGGGGAAAAGACCGTGTCTTCAACAAATGGCGTCGGGAAAATTGAACAGCCACATGCAAAAGTATGAAACTGTACCACTTTCTTATCACTTTTATTTTACATAAATGGGGTCATTTTATATGTACTTTTTTGCACCTTGCTTTCTGTCCCTTAAGAATGTATTTTAGAGATCCTTGCATCTCAGAACATTTAGATCTAAATCATTCTTTTTAACTGTTCCGTAGGCTTCTGTACTAAAAATACACACTAAAATTGACTTATTTCCCATTATTGGATATGTAGATGTTTCCATTCTTTTGCTGTATCTAACTGTACTGTTTTTAATGCCCTTGAACACATTTCTTTGTGCATATGGATTCCTTTTAGATATCTACCCAAAATAAAATTGCTCTATTGATGTATATGTGCATTTACAAATGTTAGGTTTACTTTAAGGTTGACCTTCTAGAATGCCGTAGAGATTTGTAGTCTCATTAGCAGCGTCTGAGAGTAGCCTCTACTCCTTCCCTTCACCAACACTGTACATTACTCGTCTTTTACTATTTTGCTGATTACAGAAATGTTCTTTCACTGAATTTGCATTTTCCAGGTGGTTTGATAGGTTGAACCTCTTCTAAGTTAATTGCTGACTAATTTCAAAGTTGTTGACAAATATTTATCCTTATGTGAACTGCATTTTCACATACATCGTGCTTTGTGTGACAACTTTGTTGTATTTTTCTTATGAATTTCTGAACGTTCTTTATTACCATCTAAATGTTAATCCTTGTTACATAGTTTGCAAACACTTTCCCTTCTCTTCCGCTTGCTTTTGAACTTTGGTTGACTTTTGTCATATAAAAATTCCAAAGTTCAAAAGCGCTATTTATTTGGCCTCTTGCAGTTAACCTGTCTTCCTTCTTGAAATATTTTTGACATTAATTTTCCCGGACAGTATACGTCCCTGCTTTGCCTCCTGACTCACCAGCAACTCTTTCTTAGTATCTTTTATAGGTTCTTCCTTCTCTATCTGGCCTCTAAATGTTAGAGTTCTTCAGGGCTCGGTTCTTCACTGTCTTCTCAAATGACATTCTCGCTTTAAATGTGATTTGACCATCCATAGCTTTAAATACCATCTTTGTGCCATTAATCTCTTTTTAATTAGTAGCTCTAGATCAGAGCTGTCCTCTGAGCTCCAGACCACAAAATCCAATTTACTTCCTTGACAGCCTCACATAGGTGCCTCTCAGGAATCTCACATTTAATGTCCCTTAAACAGAACTCTCCTATATACCTGCCCACCTGCCCACCCCAGACTTCCTGAGTCTCCTCTGTCTCCAAAAGTACAACTGTCATCTACCATGTTACTAAATCTGGACACTTTCTGTGGCCCTCAAGGAGAACTAACATATAAGCGACAGATGGGAAGCTTTAAGAAAGAAAAACCCATCAGCTGATATTGAAAATATGGAGTTCGATCTAAAATAAATGCAAAATTGGGGCGCCTGGGTGGCTCAGTCGGTTGAGCGTCCGACTTCGGCTCAGGTCATGATCTCGCGGTCCGTGAGTTCGAGCCCCGCATCGGGCTCTGTGCTGACAGCTCGGAGCCTGGAGCCTGTTTCAGATTCTGTGTCTCCCTCTCTCATGGTCATGAGTTCGAGCCCCGCATCAGGCTCTGTGCTGACAGCTCAGAGCCTGGAGCCTGCTTCAGATTCTGTGTCTCCCTCTCTCTCTGACCCTCCCCCCATTCATGCTGTGTCTCTCTCTGTCTCAAAAATAAATAAATATTAAAATTTTTTTTTTAAATAAATGCAAAATCTAATCATAGTGACAACGTGTAAATCACAGAAATGTAGATGATGCCTGAACCTCCTGCTGCATGTTTAAAATTTGGAATTTCAGGGGTGCCTGGCTGGCTCAGTCCAAAGAGCACATGACTCTTGATCTTAGGGTCATTGAGTTTCGAGTCCCATGTTGAGTAGGAGATTAGTTAAAAATAAAACAAAATAAAAATTGGAATTTGATAAGTGCAACTTCATTTCCTCACACAAAGCATCCATTGACAAATTCATGTCATTCTGTGTTATTAGTAACGATTATGATGCCGAGCATAACTCAAAAAAAAATGTGCCAGTTACTGAATTTAAGAACTTTGAATGCATTACTGCATTTAATTTTTTACAACAACCGAGTAGGCTGCTATTGTAATTATCGTGATTTTAACAATGAGAAAATCCAGGGTTTAAAGAGAGTATCTAACTGGCCCAAGATCACACAAAGTCTTCATGATTGTCTTCAGGCTAATGAAATATTAAAACACTCAAAATTGAAAATCATCTTGCCTTTCCTGAGAATCTATAAGGTATAGAGGAGTTAGTCTGTGACCTAAGAATCACACTGGGGAGAGCCAGGTCATGACAACACTCTGAAACTGTGGGGCCTTTTTCTCTTAAAGTCTTTTTGAGAAAATGGAATTCTGCTTTTCCAGGTTGAATTAAAGACAGGCCAGTCTGCCTCAGTGGTTTGGAATAGTAGGTCTAGCCACGTAGTCCTTTGACTTGTATTACATTTTGTTATTGAACAAACACATGGGCAACCAAAGAAATAAAATAAGCTTTTGCAAGACAGTCTTAGAGGACTTTGCCCACTCAAATTGAATGAAATAATGTACCATGTAGCAGAGATGTCTGCTGTTGTGTTTGGTGTTCTGTGAGATAAGCATCTTCTTTGGAATATCCAACTCATGATCAAAATAGAAGTGAAAATGCTATTGATTGGCTCCTGAAGTAGTTTGTCTAGACATGTAGGTTACATAGCCTTTTAAAAATAGTTTCCAAACATGAATTATTGTCATATATATGTTTCTTGGGGCAGTTTTAACTTGTATGCCCACATATATTAGAAAGAGGCATAGGGGCACCTGGGTGGCTCAGTCCGTTAAACATTTGACTCTCGATTTCAGCTCAGGTCATGATCTCACAGTTCATGGGATCAAGCCCCGTGTTGGGCTCTGCACTGACAGTGTGGAGCCTGCCTGGGATTCTCTGTCTCCCTCTCTCTTCCCCTTCCCCCCACCTCTCAAATAAATAAATAAACATTAAAAAAAAAAAAGGAGGAGAAGGAGGCATAATGCCAGTGTATGGGCAATGGATTCTAAGAGGTTCGTCATTTGTATGAACTGATTCTTAGTGGATTTGGGGCCAGCTTCTCTCTCCTTGTCACTTCTTTAACTTGGCTCTATAGTTGTTCTCCCCATCCACCAGTCTGCCTTAGTCTTATACAAGAGTCACTTTGCCCACTCTACGAAACTCCCATCAGACATAATGGCAGAGAAGGAAGAAATCACCCAGTGAGAAGACATTGACTCCATTCCTACTCAAGTCAGGGACAAGACAGGTTGCCTCATCACCTGTGCTGTTCAACATTGCATACAAAATCCAAATGACAGAAAGGAGAAATAAGAAGTATAAAACTTAGGAAAAAGAGCAAAGCTGTGGCTATTTATAAACAATATGGTTATTTAGCGGGAAAATCCCACAGTAAACTGAAAATGAAGACATGTCACAAGGATGTCCAGATACTGTATAACTAACTCAACATTCAGCGATTCTTACATACTAGAAATCACCAGTTAAAATGTGGATCAGGAAAAATACCACCATCCACAGGAGCAGTCACTAAAGTTACTTAAAAAAAAAAAGTGCAAAATAAAAATGTAAGATCTTTATCGAAGGGAACTTAAATACTTTCCTAAAGGAGAAGTCAAAGATACTGTGAAGGGTTCACGGCGGAGAGCAGAAGAAAAAAAAAATCCAGATTTTTCTTTTGAAACTACAGGAAACTCGTCAGAAGCCTAGGTTTGCAGACTCTGAAAGGTGAGTTATTAGGTTCCAAGTAGGTTATTAGGTTTGATTCACTGTAACTGTGCACGGGGCATCGACTTGCCATGCACTGTGTAAGGGGGTGGTAGAGAAAGAAAAATGAGACTCGGTATCTCACAGAGCTCACAGCCTCACTGAAGAAAGAGACACACAAGCAAATAATCACAGCACAGTGGACATCACCGGGATCGTGCGCAAGGTTTACTGGGAGCTGGAGGGATTGCTACCTAGCCAACAGTTTCATCGTCGTCACTGATGAGGGTCCCCTGATCTCTGCTTGAATTCCTGCAGTGGGAGGATTGCTACTTGAAGGGCCTGCTCAATGGTTAGGCAGCTCTAGAATCTAAAAGGTCTCGTTCCATTGAGTTGAAATCTTCATCCCTGTGACATCTACCTGCGGGCCCTAGTTCTGCCGTGAGCAAGAGAAAACAAGGCTACATCGTTTTGCTGAAATGACTCCTCCTGTATGCTTTGCATTAGAATCCCCTGGAAACGGAGTCAAAACACACATTCCTGGGCCCCATTCACTGAATTGGGGCACGTTAAGGAAAATGACATTTTTGCCAAGGTGATTCTCACCTGTGTTAAACTTTGAGAACCACAGTCTCTGATCCTCATGGATTGGAATGGCCCAGTGTATGCTGACTTTGGTTGTGCTTCAGGGTTATGACACATACCATATAATTCTTCGGTCCTTTCAGAGTCATAGTTTCATGTGATGTTAACTAGTGAAATTCCTTTCGAAGTGGCCTCAGCTCAGCCATTTTCAAGCCAAGTGACTCTGGCCACTTGGGAGGCAAAGTGTGATCCTATAGATTGTGACCACGTACCGGGACAGGAGATGGGAACCAGCCCTACTGATGTGATTTGGAGTTCATTGGGGGTTCGATTCTGGAGTTCTCTTTCCATTGGATGAATGTCAAGGATCTTGCCAGTGCTGTTCACTGCTGCCTGAGGAGTCTCCTCTCTGAGGAGAGCCTAGTAAAGGGCCTGGCACGTTGTGAGGCTTGACAAGGGGTAAGGGAATGTTTCTGCCCCTTTCCACAGGCTCGCTTCTCTTCTGTTTGACTGTCTTTATGGAGAGTAGCCCTCGATGGTCCAAGGCAGAGTAAGGATTTGTGGCATTGAGTGTAACCTTAGAACAGAAATTTTTCTCTACATGAAATCCACTGAGGATTCCATTGTTGGCTTCTTGGGTAAATAATCCCTGGCCTGCCTGTCTCACTACCTCATTGTGAAAATCAAACGAGGTAATGGAGGTGAAATTGCTTTGCTAACTGCAAAGCTCTGTCCTCAGGGGAGAGATAATGATGTGATGAGAACAGACTATTTATAAGTTAGGTAAATAGCTAAGACTGCATGCTTAGCAATGCAGAGATGGCATGCAGAATTTAGCTTTGGGGATGGATTTCTCTGCTCCCAGGCCAGGCTGAGATGACTCCCTGGTTCTCCAGGTTCAGACCTCACCCAAAGCTGGGACACTCACCTGGCTCCTCAGAAGGCTGAGAATTTCGGCCAGCATTTCCCAAAGAACTTCTTGTTTGTCTGACTTGGCTCTTGGCTGCTGTCCTCCATTACCCACCGTCAATCTGCCTGATAAACAGGGGTTTTTTGTTGACTTGGGGAATCTCTAGGGCTGTGTTGTCCTATAGGGTAACCATTGACATTCCAAACACTCAGTAGCCGTATGTTATAAATAGAATACTTTCATTATTGTAGAAAGTTCTACTGGAGAAAACAACTCTAGAGCTCTGTGAGCCTTCTGTCTGGAATAAGGCAGCATATGCTTTCCTTCGGACTTATGAAGTGTTATCAACCAAAGCTCAATAATAAATAAGGCAATTCTGACGGATGCGCCATATAAGTCTTTGACATTTCCACGCACAATATATTCAGGTTTAAATAGGGAATCAATAGGGGAGGAAAATATGAAGATAGAGAGAAAAAGAAAGTGAGAAAGAGGCAAAGAAAACTAAAAACCAGTAGGAGAAAAGCATTTTTTTTCCGGGCTATTACTTTTTGTTGTTTCCTTGATAAATAACAATGGTCAGAAGTTATCCTTGTATTTAGTTGCTGTTTAATTATCTACTACCTGTGCCCCCAGCTGGACTGTCAGTACATAAGGGCAGGTAACATGTCTATTTTATTTCCGAAAGTTCCCCGAGGGTATAGCCCTTTGCTCAGTTAATACCCTTATTGGTTGAATGGATGGACGCTCTTATCAAATCCCGTTAACCACCTGGAATAGGTATACTCAAATAAGTTTTCACCACTTAAAAAAAAATATTTATGAATCCCACAACCGGAGTCCTTGTTTTTTTTTTCACTGTGCTGCTGCTTCCCAACTTTCAATCTCAACACACCAGAATTCCCCTTTTAAACAGAGGTTTTCACACCGCAGTCTAGATTACCCATGGATGAGCCAATAATTTAGGTGTGCTCTTACTTTGGATCCTGAGAGGTTTCGGCTAATGTTGGAAAGCTGTTTGACATTTAACAGCCATTTTGTGGCCTTTACCTTGAACTCCGGAGGTTACAATTGGATTCAACAGTTAGCTCATTGTTTTGAGCCAGTGCAGACTGAATCTGGGTGAATTGAAGATGGTTTGAGGATGACCTTGCCTCATATCCTGCAGCCTCCACCAGGGCTAGCTGCATAATTTGCAGGGTCCCTTGGTCAAAGGCAGATAAGGCTTCCACTGAAAGTATTAATATGTAAAGCCTTTTTTTTTTTTTTTTTTTTTTTAATCTGCAGTTTCTCTCTTAACTCGTCATGGCATATTTTCTTTGCTATTTACCTGTCCTCTAGTAGGAAAGTAAAATTTAATTTTAAATTGTTAGCAAAGATTTACCATTTATAGTACCCAAAGCCAGTTTTAAATGCAAACATGAGAGCATTTCACTTGTATGGAATCACCAAAATGACACGAACCATGCAAATCGTATTTGACAATTCAAGGGTGCTTACGGACTTTGTTTTTACCAGCCAGTGCACAAAACTCATGCAAGTGTTTGTACCTCACTTCTTGAGAGTACACACATTCATTCCGCTAACACGCTACCTTCAGCTAACTGATGAGTAAAGAAGGACTAAAAGGGAAAAGAGCCGTGGTTGGCCATATCTCATCCTTTCTTTCTCTGTTGATATTTTCAGCAGATGTGGTTGGCAAATACAAGATGATAGAGGGTTTTTTGGTGGTTCCCCCTCCTTCTTCGAGCAGCACTGCCTTCCTCCTGCATTTGCCAAGTTCTGGTCAGATGGAAACCGTGACCTTCAGGGCTGTCTGTGTTCCCAGTTAGTCAGTCGTACACGTGTTGATATGAAGCATGAGCGAAGGATTCTAGTGGACCTGTGATCTGTGGGAATTCAGTAAGACTCCCTGGTAAACATATTGTAGAAGTTGCTGACCAAGAGACGATGGAAAACAGGAAAAACACTTTCTATACATGATGTGTTCACCTTGTATTTGCTCTGAGGCATACTTTAGGCATGGCGAGTCTACCAGAATCCTGTGCTCATGGGGTATCATTAACGTTTTGAGGCAGCAAGGAACTATGGTGGACACACACATGCACCTATAGCCTGTGCTCGCCAGTGCCCCAGATATCACTGGTGCATGTTCCGTTGTCCCTCCGACTTCGTAGGTTCAAAGATAAACTTACTAAGAATTTCATTATGGCAGCAAACAGAGCATTAAACCAAGACCTGGGTTTCTGTCTGGCTGCACTGCTCACACAGCCAGGAAGCTGGCCTGTCCCTCGTCCTTCCCAATCACAACCTAAAGCAACCTCTCAGGAAACATTGCTCTTGTTGAGAGAACACCAGGAAAACAGAATAACAACATCAGAAGAGCTCCCCTTAACCTGAAGTTTAGTAATCAAGTGGCTTAAACTGCCCTCCAGGATGCCCTCTTTCGGGCCGAAGTGCTGAGGCCTAAGCATTATTCCTTCCACGGAGACATTTTTCAAGGAAAAGTTCCCACCTCTGACTTAGAGGGAGGTGAACTTGAGTTATGAAACCAAAAGCATAATGGCTGTCGTGCGGGGGGTTGGCACACCTGGGTTTTAGTCCTGAGACTTGTCATTTGCTATTGATACAAATATTAACATGTGACCAGACATTTCTGGGTCTCTGTTCCTTCATCTGTAAAATGGGAATACTATGAGAACCCATCTCCTAGGGCTTTTGTTAAGGTTAAATACAAGACTGTATGTGCAGAGCTGAGCCCAGCTCCTCTTACACAGAAAGTGCTCAATAAACGGAAGCTGGTGTAACTGCTGTTATTATAATTGTATATATAACATCATTCATATCTTGGTTAAACAAACTTCTCCAGTTATTTTTTCAGCTTCCTGATAAGCATTTCGTAAGAAATGAGTCAATAGAAATCTCTGTGCTCTCTAAACACTGCTCCCACGCAAGGAATGCCGCCCTCCCTCGACTGGAAGAAAAACCAGGGATGAATTAAATTAAATTAATCACACTGTTTATAAATAATTGTTTAAGCAACAGGAGACAAGACTTGTTTCCTGGGTACATTATGCCTCGTGCTGAACAGTCGGGACTGTTATTTTGAATATGCCTTCTGGCTTTTAAATTACCTGTCGGCATTTCTCTGACCCAATCTAAAACGTGCTAACCATGCCGAACAAGCTGCGTACATTGTCTGTGCCTTTGGTGTTCCTCTTTTGCTCTGCAGGTGCTGGACTTGGTGCTACGGTGTTGAGGTTCCGTGTACCAGCCCTCTGAGACTGGCGCCCACAATAAAGAGGGGTCAGGCATGCCACTCTGCAGGGCAGACTTCAAAACCACACCCAGCTCCAGAGACGCCCAGAGTGGTCCGGGGTCACGAATGGAGGCAGGGTGGTGTGGGGTTCCGACCCTTGACCCTGGATCACACTAGAGCTGCTTGAGAGCTGTTAGTACCTGAGCCTGGGCTCCACTGGTAGAGATTCTATATAAAGGGTCCAGTTGGGGACCAGAAATGCTTCTGTTTTAGGAGGTCAGGAGTACTGCAGTATTGAGATCCCTTGGTTCGGTGGCCAGAGTAGGGAGCCTGTGTCGATCACCAAGGAGTCATTGTTTCTTTCAGCACCAATAGAACAGGGAAGTGCCTTCAAGTTTAGGCCTCGTTCCACGTCTTAAATACTGAGCTAGTGCGGGCATAACCCATTAGTTCTCAAATGGGGACAATTTTGTAACCCAGGGGACATTTGGCGATGTCCGAAAGCATGTTTGGTGCTCCTGACTGGCGGGGGCTACTGACATCAGTGGATTTCGGCCAGAGATGCTGCCAAAGCTTCCAACTGTGCATAGGGCAGCCCCCGACCCCATTGCAACAAAGAATTGTCTGGCTCAAATTGCAACATAGTGCTGAGGTTGAGAAACCCTGCTTGAAACGGATTCTCTGGGCTTCGCAACATAGACTCTCCTTACCACTGACAGGCGACACAAGAGGGGTCTTTTACCAGCGCCAGGAGACAATGTATGCTTTTACCTGCCCACTGCAGTGCCCTGCACCATGCGACTCCTCTTTGTTTTTCGTTTTTTTGTTTTGTTTTGTTTCTTTATTTGGAGAGAGACCGAGAGTGCAAGCGGGGGAGGGGCAGAGAGAGAGAGGGAACCAGAGAATCCCCAGCAGGCTCCGTGCTGTCAGTGCACAGAGCCCGATGTGGGGCTGGAACTCATGAAACCGTGAGACCATGACCTGAGCCAAAATCAACAGTCGGACGCTTCACCGAACTGAGCCGCCCAGACACCCCGCCACGTGGCTTCTCTTAACTCACATCCATTCCCAAGATGAGACAAGTTGAAAAAAAACCCGAAGCCCTGTAGAACACGATAACTGGTGTCAGTTCTGCGAAGCAGGGCCCGGAATTTCTGTGGTTACGGTGCCGGCAGTAACCTTGCTGAAAAGCCCTTTCCACCAGGCAGGCTCTGTGAGCTTGTTCTCTTACAGCATGTACTTGGCAGGGACACAGCCCTCCCGATTTAGTCGGAGCAGCTGTTCAGGAAGGAATTGCCTCCAGAACACTCTAAGAGACCCACCAGAAACCCATACTCCTTGGAAACGTGTGTTCGGTCCACGGTGTCAGGATGCAGGTCCCTGGCCCATAGAGGCGGTAAAGTTCCATCTTATACTGAGTGTCGACAGACTGGAGTGTGTCCAGAAAAGGGTAAACACCATGATTTCCCTTGCAGAATTCAGGACCTAGGAGCAACAACGTCAGGCACAGGGGAGGCTGAGCTTAGAGCTTAAAGGAAATCATGGTCATCAGCATTTTTTTTTTATTTATTTATCTGAGGACCGTTACACGAAAAGGGGATCTGGCTTGTTCTTCAAGGTTGCAGGGAGAGAAGTAGGGACAAAAGACTGAAGTTTTACGAGTACGTATCTCAGCACAACATGGCATGGACTGCCTTTCTAGGGTGTTCCTAATAAGGGGATTAAAGTAGACAAGAAGTAGAATAAAATAGGAGAAATTGGGACAACCACCAGTCACTTAGAAGTGGTGATCAAGGGGTGCCTGGGTGGCTCAGCCAGCTGAGCGCCCAACTCTTGATTTTGGCTGAGGTCATGATCGCATGGTTCATGACATTGAGCCCCACATTGGGCTCTGCACACTGACCGCATGGAGCCTGCTTGCGATTCTCTCTGTCTCTCTCTGCCCCTTCTTGGCGCTCTCTCTCTCTCTCTCTCTCTCCCTAAATAAATAAATAAACATTTAAAAAAAGAAGTGGTGGTCAACATTGGTCACTGGAAGCGTTGACTTGAATGAGCATGGCGGAGAAAGGGGCGGGAGGTCTAAGGAAACGCCCTCAGATCCCTCCTTTGTGGCTGCGTGAGTTACGGAACCGCAAGAAATCCTCCCACAGTGCAGCTACACTCGAGAGGGAGCAAGACCTACCTCAGTCATTTTATTTCATTTGGTTGGAGCTGGAGACTTTCTGGAAAGACGGCCAGTGGGAAGAAATGTGCCAGAGGTAGTAGTGTTAATGCCAAGGGCCATTCTGTTTTGGTTTAGGATTCTTCCGGGAGGAAGTTTAGACGTATCTAAGGAAGAAATTTATCCCCAGGCTGTATAGATGCTCCGTGCTACATAGCTGATTCAATGCCTGTGATTCCATGTGAGGGAAATATTGTCCCATCCACCCATCACGATAAATTTCTATCACTTGAGCCCTTAATATGAACATAGTTACTATTTAAATATGTTTAGGGAGAAGGAGCCCTAGGCTGAGATTAGAGAAACATCCCCCTCAATCTGGTATTCATGTTCTTCATTTCTCGTATGTCAGGGCCAGGACTTCAGGCTCTGGAAACAGCAAGGCAATATCCCAACCTGGGAGGAGCCAGAGTACTGTAGAGCAGTTTAATATCATGACCAAATGCATAGGACTTGGTATTTGACAGACCTCAGTTTGACTTCAGGTCCTGCCACCTTGAAGCTATGTGACCCTGGGCAAGTTACTGGCCCTTTCTGTGCCTCAACTTCTTCCTGTTCTAAATGGCCCTTGCTCATAAAAGTGTTGTGAGGCTTGTGTGAGATACTGTACATACGGATCCTGGAACACAGCAGCTATTGATAAACTGAGTTCTCATTGTCAGCATCAGCATCTTTCGAGGCGAAAAGTCAGAGACGCAGGTTAGCAGAACGAGCCTCCTGTCACGCGAACGCTGGTTCGTTGTCAGAACAGGTGGTGGAGGGAAGCACTTGGGTGCCAAAATCACCATAATAGCCTCCTGACAAGGGGCAGGATGGTTCCTGAGCAGCAGGCTCAGAAGTACTTCACCTTCAAGTATATGGGAGCCGCGGCGAAAGGAGGCATGCAGCAGGTTCTAGCTGCCGTTCTTCTAGAAGCACTGTGACGTCGTCTCCAACCCCTGCGCGAGGAGACCCAGTGAATAGCTTCTGGTTATAGAAACAAACAACTGTGTGTGTGCTCTGGGTTAGATTCAAGCCAAGAGCCAAGAACCTCCTTTTCAGAAAATGATCTCTGAACGTCTTGTCTTGTTTCCATGCCTATGTTAGGTTATTTTTAACAAGATTCTTAGAAACACTTCACAGTTAGAATTGTTCTTGGAGAGCCTTTTATTCTCTAAGAAACGAGCGAATCTGTGTTTTGATCAACATGACAAACAAATATATTTGGAGCCTGCTCCTCTTCCTTTTATTCTTTTCAGACTTTCGTTTCCTTCGCTGGCTGGTATAATGTAATTTGTTCCTGTGTTTGTGAATTGGCCTTGCGTGCTTTAAGTTTCTGCCTCTGGAGAAAGGAGTGTGTGTGTGTGTGTGTGTGTGTGTGTGTGTGTCCATGTGTATACACATACATCCTGGGCACACACACCTATACATATGTGATTGTCACATATAATAATATATGTCATATATTGTAATATAATATATTGTCACGTATAATAGCCAGTTGCGTTAGGAATAATTTGGTTTCCTAGTCTGGACGTTCCCCCTCGGTTTCTCCTCCTCCTCCTCCTCCTTCTCTATCATTGTCATCGTAAGATCTACCATTTACTGAGCACTGGTTTGTATGCGAGGCATCTATGCGGAGTGTATCACATGCACCATCTTACTGAATCTTTAATATACTCTATGGAGCAGGTATTATTATTTCCATTTCACTGATGAGGAAACTGAGACTCAGATTAATTTGGCAAGCGTCTTACAGCTGGTGAGGGTTAGGACCAGGATTCTCATGCATGTTCATCTGATTTCGAAGCCCTTGCTGGAAACCACCAAACTGTGCTCCTTACTAGTGAACGGAAAACCCTTGAAAGAATATAGAATTTTTGGTTCTTGGACGTCAGAAGGGCTTGAGAAGTGATCTGACCAAATATTCCAGCTAATGCAGTGGTCTCTTCTATAGCTTATCTGATAAGTAGTTTTCAATCGCCCCCCTCATGAGAGGCAGCTCATTATTATTCAAAGCAAGGCATTTTATTGTTGGAACAGCCCTAGTGGTTGCAGATTTGGGTCAAATTTTACTTCTCTATATCATAGCGTCTTCAAAGCTTCGAGTTTTATAGCTGGAAGTGATAACAGAGCTCGAGCAGTCCAGTAGTTTTTAAACACGTTTTTGCAGATGTGGAAATCTTTTGTTCAAATGGAATCTTCCTTGGACGTGTGAGCAATAAAGTATAACTGCTTTGATCACAACAGATGCTTATATGGGGATGTGTGTGCACAGAGCCGTGACCATCGACCCCATTCCTTCAGTGTCTCCTGTGGCCACTCCATGGGGTTGTTAGTCTTGTTAAGAGATGCCTGAAATAGACTAGCGAACCCAATATTTTACAGAGAAGAAAATGAGGCTCCAAGATGTAAGATGTTTAAGACGATTCTGCTGTATGAGCAGAACAAAGATCTGAATCCAGGTCTCAGAACTCTGAGTCCTTCTCCCTGATTCATTCATCTCTTGCCTTTTTATTACATGCCTAATGTGGGTCAGGCACTGTTTCAGGCAGTAGGGACACAGCAGATTTCTAGATAGGCAGGATCCCTGCCATGAAGGAACTCACAATTGAGATTTTATCATCCCATTTCTTTTTGATGGTTTGAGCCCTTGGAAGCAGACACACACACACACACACACACACACACACACACACATAATCAAGCCATCCTGGGCAACTTTCTCTGCATTCAGGCCAGTTTGCCCATGACTTGCCAAAAGAATGGACTCTAGAACTGAACTCAAGGCTATTCACGTATTTGGTGATTTGAGGGTGACCTTTTCTTGACACTATTGCAAATTCTAATTTATTTTTTCTGCCTCTGATTTTCTTTGGGGACAATGTGTAGAATATAACCAGAGAGAGACAACCTATTTCATATGTAGCATTCAAGACGATGGAAAGGCCATTCAGACCTGTGGGATTTGAAACTGTAAATGCCAGCTGGGTTGAGTTCTAATAGAACAACCTTGAGCAACATAGTGGGACTTGTAGTGGACAGATAGTGAAGGGCATAGAAAGCCCTCCTGGCCTCACCCAACCTGGTTGTCCAGCTCATTTCCCTCAACTCTTCCCCAGCCTAACTCCCTGGGTAATAAGCGTGCAAGATCGATCAGTTTTCTGCAGATAGTGAGTTCTCCCACCTCTGGATTATTTCTGCTGCCTTGAATGCTCTCTCTCTCTCTCGCTTTCCTGCCTGGGACAAGCCTACTCATTCTTCAAGGCAGCGTTCCAACACGAGCTCTCTAAACTTTCCTGGTCCCCACCCCCTCAATCTCTGAGCAATAACTAATCACTTCCCCCTCTGGGCTCTCTTACCACCTGCTTCTCCTCTTGAAGCTTAGTTCACCCCGAGGGATCGGAAGTACTCTTATGCACCTGACACATTCTCTACTCACCTGGGCAGCCTCCCAAGAGCAGGCCATTTTCTTACCCGCAGGGGCTAGGACCCGAGGGTGCCTGTTGACGGAAGGTGCACGTTCAAGGTGCATGCTGGTGCAGTGAGACGCCAGTTAGATCGCCCGGTTCCGATCCTGGCTCCACCTGGTGACAGATGTTTGACTTGGAACAAGTTACTCGGCCTCATTCCAGTCAACCAGAACCTGCAAATAGTAGCACCTGTGTCAGGAGATTGCTGTGAAAGTTATGTAAGGTAACCCACGATGTGTTTAGCACAGTAAATGGCACATAATAAATAAATTTTGGCTGTTTTTCTTGTGGGTCCGCACTTTTAAAGCATTTTCTCCTAGATATTTTCAGGTTCAGCCACATTGAAATAGTTCAGCAGAAAAAAGCTGTCAGTCTGATCCCCCAAAGACTCAACGTTCCGATCCTTTTGTTGGTCATTTAGGAACTGTGGTAGGCAAGGAGGGGGGATAAAGGTCTCACCAGGAGAATGGTTTGACCTCAGTCATCTGCGCATATGAGAGGTAGGGCGAGAGGTGCCTCAGGATTGGAACAAGCCGTGCCCACTGATTGACCTTGCACTTTGGCATACTGAAACACAGACACATCTGAGGCCAGGGGTGGGGTTAAAAAGCTCTGGGAATACATTGTGTCCAGAGGCAAAAGTTAGTTAGGCATTTCAAACTGTGCAAACTCAGCTATTTGGGTCTTTTCGACAAGTAGCAGAAAATAGCAGGAGTGCTGGCCTGTGGTTTTAGAGCCATCACCCTGCAGACGCATCACTTTATGTCCTTGCCAAGACTCTGTGTTCACTGCAAGTCAGTTTTCCCATCTGTCTGATAAGAACTTTCGTCCCTTGCCTGCTACTTTCACAACTTCTACTGTATCGGCATTCTACCCATGCTACTATTTATTTATATTTACCTTTAAATACATTTTTTTTTAATGCGTACTTATTTATTTTGAGAGAGAGAGAGAAAGAGAGTGTGATCAGAGAAGGGGCAGAGAGAATCCCAAGCAGGCTCTGCACTGTCAGCACAGAGCCCTACGTGGGGCTCAATCTCACGAACCGTGAAATCGTGACCGGAGCCAAAATCAAGAGTCAGATGCTTACCCAACTGAACCACTACCTTTAAATACATTTTTAATCTGAATAAATGTATTTGTAAAGGAAGCTATCATGACCTCGAATGCAAAACCATATAGAGAAGATTGTTTTAAATATAGTGCAATGAAAACAAAACCAGTTATTATTTGTATAAATTATGGTCACTAAAATTTGACTTGATCCCATTGCTTGCCAAAGACTGTGAGCCTAAGGCCTGCTCTCCATGTGTTAGGTATTAGAAACTTGTTAAAGCCAGAGGGGGCACCAACTGAGTCTTTTTCTTTAAAATAGGCAGAATGATCTCCCCCCCCCCACTCTCAAAAATAAAAATAAATAAATATAAAAAATATGTATTTAAAGGGGGTGCCTGGGTGGCTGAGTTGGTTAACTGTCCAACTCTTACTTTCAGCTCAGGTCATGTTCTTACGGTTCGGGGGTTCGAGCCCCACATCTGGCTGGACACTGTCAGTGCAGAGCCTGCTTGGGATTCTCTCTCTCTTCCTCTCCCTCTGCCCCTCCCCTGCTTGTGCATTCAAGCATGTGTGTGTTCTCCCTCTCTCAAAAATAAAAGAAATAAATACTAAAAATGTATGTTTTAAAAATAAATAAATAAAAATAAGCAGAATAAGTTAAAGAGATATCAGGCACCCTTACTATGATTCAGATTATTTAATTCTGTGCCCACTGTTTGACACATCCCCTGTGGATCACACCCCATGTTTGGAAAATACTGGCTCTTCCATAGTCAAGATTCTATTGTGGTTGATAATGAATCTAAAGACAAATGAAGAAATTGACCTAGGGCATTGCCTTTTGAGCAATCAAACTTACTGATAACATAGTGCAAGCCTGTGTGTTCGCTGTTTATAGACAATTCAATTAGTTTCAATAAGCTAATTGTACCCAAGGATTTTATTTTTCCATCACATAAAGAACACATTCCAAACTTCGCTCTTTGCATATTTTTTTAAGTTTATTTATTTCGATAGAGAGTCGGGAAGGAGCAGAGAGAGAGAGAGAGAGAGAGAGAGAGAGAGAATCCCAAGCAGGCTCCACCCTGCCAGCTCAGAGCCCACCTCAGGGCTGGAACTCATACACCATGAGATCATGACCTGAGCTGAAATCAAGAGTCAGATGCTTAACCCACTGAGCCATCCAGGTGCCCCTCCTTTGCGTTTTTAACTTCTCATTTTTATGATTCATTGCCAAGTCTTATTTCATCATCAGTGTCATAAAAAGCCAGAAGTGCCCCCTGATCCACTTGGCTAAAATGCACTGCTGTGTGCATTTCAGTGCTTCCATTCCGATCTCTTGTGGACCACCACTGAATGCCTCATGTTGTAGCTCTGACCCTTCCCACTCACCTGTACTTTCCCTTTGAAGCCCCCTAAGTGTCTGGCCCAAAGCACGGCCTCAGGTGTGAGTACAATACTGGATATCCACCTGCTCAGAGAATCTTCTACTCCTATGTGCATAGGAATTAGCTGAGAGCATTTTTTTTAAGAAATGAAGATGCTTGCTCTCCCCACCCAACCCCTGACCTCTCACCCCTGCTGACAGAGGTCAGGAGTGGATCCCGGGACTCTGTATTTATTGTAGGTTCCCAAGATAATTCTGATACACATAACCTCTGGACACCACCTTGCGAAAGATGACTTCGCCAGTCTCCTTCTTCTGGAACACAAGTAATTGTAGGTCTGTTTCATCAACTGTTCGCGTTCAACTTCGCCACAAAACTCTTCCCTGCACACAAATGACTTCCACATTCCCCGGTGGACAGGGTTCCTAGTTTGGGAGGCAGAATGCTCGATTTGTAGTCCTGGATCCCCCTCTCCCATCCATCAGCCCATGCCCCTACATTGACCTTCTTCCTCTTCTCACATTGAAATGATAACCCCATACCCTCCTATCTTAATGGATTTGTGTAAACGATTAAGTATGGAAAAAGATACGAAAATGCTTTGTACATCGTAGGCGATTTTACTAAAACCACCAAAACAAGAAATGGCACTTGAGGAACTCGTGTGTTAAAATGTCGGAGGTTCTTTCTTAATGAGGTTTTCCATCAGGGATTTTGAGCGGCTCTGCCAATGTTTTGTCTAAGCATATGTTTGAGGAGAGACAGTTGTGGTCTCGCTGCATTCTAAGTTGTGGCATGTCGGCTGTCCTAGCCCATCCTCCCCAGATACATTTAACAGCTTTGCAGGGTGATTTCACAGATTCAGAAATTGAGGTCTTTCAGCTTCTTTAATACAAACCAAAAATTAGCCTCCCCGTGTTTCCAGCGAAACCTCTTCCCTCCATACGGAATATAAAGTATCAGATACTAACAATAGGATATGAAAAGCCAAATTCAAGCAATTAGCCACAGCTTTGGAGAGCAGTCCCACACGCAGCTGGTGCCCAATCAGAAGGTCTGGATCTGTCACCCACCATCTCTGCCTCTCATAGAATCAGAATGTCAGAGCCACAGAGGATCTTCTAGATGATCCTCCTCCTCATTTAGCGAATGGGGAAAGTGAGGCACACGAAAGGGAGTAAGTCATGAGAGGAGGCACGTGCGGATGAGCGGTAAAAAGGCGTTAGTTCCCAGGTCCCTGCGTTCTGGCTTCCATTCACCTTGCAATACTCTGTGCATTCATGTAGCCTGAAGAGGAATGCAGACATCCAACAGTGGTTCCATGGTCATCTCGATCTTTATTTCTGACGCTCTGGAAGGATTGTATGAGAGAGCCAGTGTAACCTTGAGAAACGCTTCTCGGAGAACCTCCTCCATTCTCCCTGACTACTCTGGAGCCTTCCGCATACCCGACTCCGTAGCTCTTGTTAGCCCGTATCTTCTGCACGTTGTCCGTCCTCTGTCCTCGTTCTGTGCTGTCTCCTCACCCAGCTCCTCTCTTTGACTATGCCCTCCTGACTTTTCTCCTGCCTTTTGCAGGACTTTTTTCCTTTTGAGCTTTGTATCCCCAGTTCCCCATCACAGAATATACATGTGCCACTTGGCAAAGATTCTCTTTTAGGGGGCAGGAGGGGTCTCCAGGAACGAGTCCTGTGTTAACATCCCAGTCGCACTGTGTTTCAGTAAAAGGAGGAGCCACATCACCCTGCAGGCTTCCCACAGGTGGAATAGATACAATACAAACCCCTGCACATGCTCCTTTTACCTTGGAATCTGTCACAGTGGGACAAGGAAATGCTAGGGCAGCAGCACATGAACACTAGACTTAGCTATGACAGTTCTCGAGACAACGAGTAACAATATATCAGGACAATTAAGAGCACAGACTTTGGTATCAAAAATGGCCTAAATGTAAGGTCTGATCCTACCATTTATTAACTGAGTAAATTTGGGGAAATTATTTAAACTCTGTGAAACTCGGTTTCCTCGTGTGTTAAATGGGCACAAAATACACAGATTAATACACATATAACACGCTTAGCCTAATGCCTGGCTTGGTTTTATTGTTGCTGATGGTGGAAATAAAAAGTGTGATAAAAAAGGAAATGTGGCTAGTGGGAAATGAGAAACCCTTCCTTCCTTCCTTCCTTCCTTCCTCCTTCCTTCCTTCCTTCCTTCCTTCCTTCCTTCTTTCTTCCCTTGTCTCCTTCCTTCCTTCCTTCCTTCCTTCCTTCCTTGTCTCCTTCCTTTGTCCTTCCTTCCTCCCTTCCTTCCTTCCTTCCTATTCGTTTTTTTTTCTTTTAATAGATATGTTTAGTGATCAAGACATAAAAATGGAGGGAGGTATATGAAGACTTGAGGTTGCATCTTGAGTTATCTAGAGAGCTTTTACTTGAAAATAGCATAGAAGAAGGAATATATAGCCAAGGCTGAATCAAAGCTATGTTCAGAGCAAGTAGCAAATCCAGAAATAGTTAGATCTCAATATTTAGGGAAGAAATCTTGCATATTCTATTGAAATAAGAATAGTCTTCCATCCGGAAAGATGAGAATATTATAGGGAGAAGGTTGCCGTCCAGGATTCATGAAAAATATTTAACTGTCTCTGAGCCAAGATGTATTCTATCTCAGGGGATTAAAGGAGCTAGTTGATAAGATCTCTGACTGGTGCTCTTTTGAGGGCGGGGGAAATGAGGGCAACCTGGAGGGAGACTAGTAAATATTGCCCCAGTTCTTAAAAAAAGACTAAAGCTAGACTCCAGAAACGGTAGACTCATAGCTTGAAATAGACCTTACCAAAATGCTAAGACAGCTATTACACAAATGATTTGTGAGCAAGGGTCAGCGTTGTTTCATTAAAAAAACAATTCATGCCAACTAATTTCATTATGAGGACAGATTTACCGCGGGGCAGATTCATTTCTGCAAAGCCCTGGATAAAGCCTTCCATGGGTGGGTTTATTCTCAGGCCCAATGATTGTGAGCTGTTCCCGGGGAAGGCAGTCTGTGCCCGAAACAAGTCTGTTTCAGCCCTGCCCTAATCAACGGGGTCGTTTTGTTTTTGTTTTTGATCCTCCCTGAAGACCAAAGAGCTAGAAGGCAAAATGACACTAAACTGAAAGGTCTAGGTAGCAATAAATTATCTGATCTTCCGTGTGCTTGTGAAATCCTTAAAGTCTAGTTGGAACAGGTGCTAAATGGTCGCATCTTGAATGTTGCGATTGTTATGATTTAGAATGACCTCAATTGACTAAAATGATACCAAACCTATAAAATGAAATTTATCTGAGACTAATGTAATGGCCTGTATTTTGGCATAAATAGAATAAAATAATAAATAAATAAATAAACACTCTGCACCCATTTAATAAAGAACCACAGGAATTGACAGCTCTTTGTGTCAAAAAGATACAAATTGTTAACAAGCTCCCTGTAAGCCTAGAGCAAGTTGCCATTGTTAGTGTTGACTACATTCATACAGAAGTAAACTGATGATGAAAAGTGCATGATATATACAAGTCAGGCTCCCTGTGTAGATTTGTGCTGGTTCTGGGTACCGTATGTCAAGAGAGATCATCATGATAGGGATTGTTTTCAGAGAACGGTGCTCATTATGAGCAATAATCTGGAAACCATAATATATAATGAACTATTAAAGAAAATGGGAATGTGTAGCCTGGAGAAGAGAAAATTTGGAGGATATAATTAGTAGAGGGAAGAATTTTGAGTGGGCCCCAGAAGGCACAGCAGTTCCACTGGGTGGAAATTGTACGAAGGCAGATTTTGGCTGAACGTTAATAAGTTCTTTGTAAAAACTAAAGTTGTTCAAAAATAATAATGGCCTGGCCGGTCAGTGGAGATTCCCGAGTAGGGGGTAAATGACTTGTGTGGCACAAGGGGCACTCCTGCAGAGATCATCGGGGATGTCCGTTCCAACTCTGAGGTGCTATGATCTCCCCTCTCCAGGGATGCGGTGGAGTGTGGTGGCCAATGGGAGAGTCACTGTCACCCTCCAGCAACTTCTTCCTTGGTGGCTGCTCAGCCCAGTGACACTTAAGCCCCGGGGCAGTGACTCAGAAGACAGCCATCCCTCGGAGAAAGGGCAGATTCTAAACTGCTGCTTGTGTGGGACTGCACCTGCCATTCTCTCCACCGTGTCTTACGCCAAGCAGCCCACGGCCACCAGGGATTTCCTCTGGGGCTTCAGCAGGTGGCGCTGGAGGGAGTCAGGGGACAGGACAACCTCCTTGTTGCCTGGGGTTTCTCCTCCAGAGATCCCCTGTGAAGGGATTTTTTTTTTTTCATTCCCCAGCACTCCCTCTTCCTGGCGTCTCGCCCGTGCCTCACACTCTCTGTTGTCCCCAGTATGTCCCCTTACTGTTCCTGGTTTGTCTCTCTCATGTTCCAAACACGATCGCTCGCTGTGTCCTATCTCAGTCATAGATGTCTCCAAATAAGCCTTCTTTGCTGTGTCTGCTCACAGACGTTGTCAGAACACATCCTCCCCACGCCTGTCTTGGTCAGAGCCATGTTCCAAAAGCACGCGTTACTTGCTTGTTCACATCTGTTACGGCCACGTTCAAAGTGCTTGCTGTCTCTTCCCCGTCCTGTGCTGTGCCAGATACCAATACACTTTCTTTCCGGTGTCTGGGTCCAAGCGTGCATCCTCCTGGCCAGCCCCCATGTCAGCTGCAGACTTCCCCTCCCTCTTCCTTAAGTCTGGTGTCCATTTATGTACCGTGGAAGAGACGGGAGCAGAGGGCTCTCAGAGGAGAACGGTCTCTGTGGCACCCTTGCAGCTTGGCCGAAGACGGCTTCCTCCCGTGCCGTGGCCTCGGGCCCTGCAGCTCTGAGATGCTTGCTTCCCTCTTGGACTAGAACCGGGCATCTTCTTCTAAAGAGCCTTGTGTAGGGCCACCAACATCGCAGTGTGTATTAAAGACTTTGGAATCTTTCCCATAGACCTGTGGCGAAGCCCACGGTAGCAGCTCAAAAGCCTTGAATCTGGCCTTGTTCCCAGAGAAGACTGTGGGCAGCTCGCACTGCACAGGAGCGACACTCACCGCATCTCCCCAAGTGCAGGAGGGCAGGACTGAGCAGTGCTGGGGTGGGAAAACAGTGCTTGACTTGGAACCGGGGACCCCAGTTCCAGCCCTGGCTCTCTGCTCCTAACACGCTGTGAGATCTTGACCCCCGCCCTTCCATTCCCGGGCCTCACTTTCTACGTCCGTGAACTGAAGTTTGAACTCGGGGATCGCCAAGATCCCTCTCCATTTCTAGGACCACAGGATGCTGCTACAGCCGTCAGCTACCTCGAAAAGCCATGGCTTGCCTGCCTTTTGACTCTGTTTCAAAGGAGCTACCCTCTTCATCTGGGCCTTCTAGACCCATGGTCTTGCCAACTTTGCCCTTCAGATTAACCTGGATGTCTTTTCTTCAGAGCTGAGTCCTTGGCTCTTGCCAACTGCCCCAGAGGAAAGGTCCCAGGGCAATAAACCCAACTGTGTCACATGAGCCGTGTGAGGTTTTAACATTGATCTTGGCTGTGATTTGATAGCACCCCAGGACTTTATCCTACACGTTGATCCTGCTGCTTAAGACGTGTCAGTTATCATTTCCATTGATGTTGACTTTAGTTCTGGAATTGAACCAGACAAGAAAGAGCCTGGAATAAGGAAGACAAAGAGACTGGAATAAGGAATAATGAAGAGAATAAGGAAGAGAAGATTGCCCCCAAACCACCCAGATGCCAAAAAAAAATATTTCTCTGTCCGGTGAAGGCTTATATCGGGGAGAAAGTCTTGCCTTAGGGAAAGGGAAAACACATCTAAAGAGCAGTGTCCTTTAGATAGAATTCCTGAATGCTGTTGAGAAATATCGCACCAATGCTGAAATGTTCCGTCTGTAGACCAGAACTCCTGCTGATCAGTGGAGATCAGATTGAACTGGAGATCTCATCCCATCCAGTAGGAAGACAGTTTATGTAAAGTCATGACTGGCACCTTGACTCTGGCCGGACCAACCCCCTTTCCTTTTGTAAGTCCCTGTTCTCTGCTGACTACATTCAGGACTTGGGGGGCAACCACCCTCTTGAGGATGCTGGTTTCTTACAATACAAAGGAGGGAGCAGCAAGGTTCTGAGTCCCAAGGTCCCGAAGCCACGATGATATAGCCAAAGTCTCTGCTCTGACTGCTGCGCGTGCTGCCCGTCGCCTCTGTGAGCACGGATGTGTGGATGGGTGTAGCCTAGAAGTGCCATGGGCGCTGAATTGTTGCTGACTCGCCTCAACCTCGCTGGCCTCTGAAAGAAACTCTCTCGCCTGCTTCGCAACGTTGTTGTGGAGATAAGTAAGATCTTTTTTGTGGAAACATTTCATACGTCATCAAATGCCATTTTGTATGTTCACAATTCCTTTGGATTACTTTGGATGCTCCTGGGCTCTCAAGGACTAAGAATTTCTTCATCAAAATGTGAACCAATCTAGAGAAGGAGCTTCCCATGGTGAAACACAATACCGAGGGAACACCTTTCGGGGGTTCTTCCTTCCGCGTCTATCCCTCCTCCTTTGGTTACCGCACACACCCACACTGCAACTGTGTACATTACAAGCACTTCTCATTGGAAGGAGTATTGTTGTTCTCGAAGTGGAGGAGTCAGTGGAGAGGGATGGTGACCACAGACTAATTTTGGTAAAAATGAGCCTCACTTTCATGGAACCTCAAAGTCACATGAAATTAAATTCAAATGCCTTTTTGCCTTGAAAGCATTCATTTGGAGAAAAAAACGACCTGGGGTCACGGAAATAATCCCCATCCTGTAAATGCTATTTATATATATATATATATATATATATATATATATATATAAATTCTGTGAAAATAAAAACCTCAAACATGGACTGATTATGAATGAGCAGCTGAAAAGACTGTTATATAAAGTATATACTGAGCTACTGAACCAGATAACTGAGATTTTATTTCTAATCTGATAGTCTATGTAAATTATTGTGAATTATGGTTTAATGCTATTTAGTAACCACCTAAATTTTGTTTACATTTTGAAGAAAGAATTACAAGTGGGGCCACTCTTATAGTTTATAATGCACTGAGTGGTCTGTGTAATCAACATGTAACGTATATGTGGGCCTGTTATATAGAACATGGAACTTAATTTTATAATTTCAAAGGATTATAAATTTTAATGATGGTTGTATCTTTGGTTTTATGAAATTATTAGTTATACCTATGATTTATTTGAACAAAAGCTTTGAAGGTACTGGGCTCTCTCTAATCTGTTTCTATGGAAAGCATCATCGACTTTATGAGGATCTACTCTTTGATGCTGTTCCCAGGAATGCATTCTTGGAAAAACAGGAACCTACATAGACTTGTTTTTGTAATAGATAAATTCTATTTATTAATAAATATTGATAAATTACACATATGTTTATACTTATGCATTCTGTACATGTCTAGATAAATTATACATTGAGGGAAATCTTAAGTCTCAAAACTAATAACTGAATTTTGAATCTATAATAAAATGCCGAAGTCAATCCCATGACTCACTTCTGTGGAGCTTCTCTGTCACTTTGGTAGCCCAGCCCGTCTCTTAGAAGCTTTGGGTGTTTGAAGCTGGAGAATTTTCCATCTCTAATATCGGGTTCTCTGAAGGTAAAACCAGGAGCCCAGGACCCTTAGATAATGTGCTTCTACCTTACTGCACCTTTGTCAAGGCCTCATGCACTAGGACAGATTCCTCTGACATGATCATCCCAAGAGCAGACAATCGGGAAAAATCCAACCCAGCCACCCTCTGGGCATACGCTATAGAAGCCATTGAAGGCAGCGTGACACCTGTATATCCAGAGGTCGTGGATTGAGGTTATTAAGCATGTGCTTCCTTACTGAAACTGTCCTTGATGTCACAAATCATCCAAGAGTCTGGAGTCTAGCTCCCTTTCCCTGGAGCCACTAGGATGTCAGGCCTAGAGCCGGTGTCTATGAAATCCGGGCTCAATCTCTTCTGAGTATGGGCAATGGAGAGACTGCCATAAGCATTCAGGGGCAGGGTACTCATCTCAACTCTTCTGTTTAATCCTTGGGGCCTCCATCATCTTACATATAAAATGCAGAGGGTGGACAAGAATTAGGGTTTCAAATCAGAATCCTTTTGTCATACACAAGTTTACTGGGAACCCCACTGCACATAGGTCAAAGTAGAATGGGGAACATAGTAGGTAGATTTCAATCCCTCATCTCTACCCATTAATATTGTAACATAATCATTATTATAGAATGATTATAATATACAGTATTATATCTATTCTATAATAGAATGATATCCCTGGCAGGAGCCTTCTTTGCAGCCTAAAACCCTAAGCAGCTGAGTCAGGCTTTTTGTTCTAAAATCCGTGATGATACTTGGTTTCCCCCCAGCCTAAGTTTTTGTAAAGCATTTGTAAGACTCCCGTGAACTATTTCTCCAGACAATTTTCCTCGGAATCACACCTGTCTACCTACTTTCAAAACCTCTTTCTCCATACAGGAAATGCCCCATTTCCTGAAATTTGTATCCTAAAAGGAAAATCTGAGACTCCACCCCCTGTGAAGCATCCCCTGTGTCCAGGCAAAGAACGAGACCTCAGAAACCCGACTGACTTAGCCTTGGATGACTGTCTCCTTCCTTGCTTTCCTTCCAAATTTTCTTTCTTCACTTTGGAGCCAGCCATTCTCTGGCCCTACACAAGGAGGAGGAACTGACATGGATTTAGTACTTACTGTATTTTATCTGCCAACTACGCTACACTCTTTAGAGAAACAGAAATTTCTCAAAAACCTACTATGTCCCAGGGGTCTGTTGCCAGATGCCTATTAATAAATAATACTGACAATGTCTGCTTTTTTGTCGAAAGCCAGAAAATAACCAAGGAGACACATGTGGGTGCATTAGACAAGTTTAGATACTCACCAGTGCTATAAAGAACATAAAAAATCGAGATGGGGCAGGGGTGGGTATGTTATCTGGAGTAGTCCAGGAAAGCTTCAAGGAGGTCAGCCCTGTGACCTGGGACAAGAATGCCAAAGAGGCGTCTGTCATGTGTTGATTTGGGGGAATATCATGTCAGCCAAAGGGAAATGCAATACAAAGACTGAGACAGAAGGGAGCTTAGCATGTGTGGCTGGTGTGTAGTGAACGTGGGGAATGTGGCAGAAGATGGGGTAAGAGAAGTCAGTAAAAGCTGATAGCAATTCAGTAGTGTTAGATACCATTCATCAGCTACTTACTCTGTACTGGCTCGGTGGGAAGCATTTTATATTAAACCCTGAAGGGTGGGGCGCCTGGGTGGCTCAATCGGCTGGGCGACCAACTTCGGCTCAGGTCATGATCTCACGGTCCTTGAGTTCAAGCCCCATGTCGGGTTCTGTGCTGACAGCTCAGAGCCTGGAGCCTGCTTCGAATTCTGTGTCTCCCCCTCTCTCTGCCCCTCCCCTGCTCATGCTCTCTGTCTCTCTGTCTCTCAATAATAAATAAATGTTAAAAAAAAAAAATTTAAACCCTGAAAGGTAAGTATCATTTTCCCATCCCACATGAGCTGACAAATTAACCAGAAAATTTCCCAAAGGACACAGAGATTGCCTGGAGCCAGAAATGGGTCCCAACCCCTGCCAAGGCTAGCCTTTCTCCCCCAAGTCACTTGTTGAGGGAGCCTGACCCCCCTGAGGCCTTTTCTCTTTTGCAGCAAGAACCGTTCTTGAAATAGATGAATCTTCCTCTTGTACATCTTTCCCCTTTTGCCTCCCTTCTTTCTCCATGGAGTGTAGGCTGTCCAAACAAATAAAGATGCATTTATACAGTGGTTCCTCATTGATTTTAAGTAAACTAATTCCAAATACCATCTAATTAGAAGTAAAGTCCATTCTTGGCCAGCCAGAAAGTGGTTTCCTATGAAAACTATTCATTGTATCAGAAATAAGAGGAAATTCGATCTGGTTATATAATCAGATTTTTTTTTCTCATACATTTCCTTCTCTCCATCGTTCCTGACATCATCCTACACCCTCCTTCTACAACTGATGTTATCTTCATCTGGACCGGGGCGTTTGGCTCTGAAACACAACCGGGAGCATGTTCTTTCCCTGATCAGATCCCCTCAAGGATTCTCCATCGCCTACCAAATTCTGGGCTCTGCATAGTTTTTCCAAACCTACTGTTCAGTTTTACCTCCAGTTATTCCTCTGTATTCCTACAAAGCAAACAGTATGTTCTGCGTTCCCCTTACTTTTTTTTTTGTTAGAGAGCATGAGCAGTGGAGAGGGGCAGAGAGAGAGAGAGAGAGGGAGGGAGAGAGGGAGAGAATCCCAAGCAGGCTCCACACTGAGCGCAGAGCCCAGCACAGGGCTCGATCCCCCAACCTTGGGATCATGACCTGAGCCACAATCAGGAGTTGGACATTCAACCGACTGAGCCACCCAGGTGCCCCTCCCTTTACTCTTGCTTTGCATTTCACCGTCAGGCTGTTGGTCCCGCTGTTCTGTCCATTGGGCATCCCCTCCCAACCTCCCTTACGTGGTACTTCTCAGATAACACCTTCTACCTGAAATCTTTCCCAGCCTCTAGAACAGCATGAGGTTTTGACCTGTTCCAACCCCAGAGCATTTTATTTGCTCGTCTGTGTTTTTCCTGTGGGGTTCATTAATTATATACATTCCAAGCTTCCCTACCAGATTCCTGAGCTCCCTTAAGACAGTGGCCAATTCTTACCGATCGTGTTTTGTTTTTCCTCGCACCCAACACAGGTTTTTATGCACTGGAGCTGTCCAATCAATTCATTGAATTTACTCATTTGGAAGAATTTGGAGCTTTTCATCGTTTGCAGCATCGGCAGTGCCGTCCAAATCCCTCTGCTGCTCTACCATTTAATGCTCCACCCACTGCAAAAGCTGCAGCCTCCTGATAAGAGGAAAATTTTTCTGTGACAGTTTTGAGCAAAATCAAGATGTTTGTCGTATTTCTTGCAAGTAGCAAAAGGATTAGAGTTTTAAAATACCATTATTTCCCTGATGTATGGCAAGGTGTTTTTTTTTGTTTGTTTGTTTTTTGTTGTTTTTTTTTGTTTGTTTTTTTGTTTTTTTGTTTTTTTTGGCTCAGGTCTGTCTATTGAAAAAGAAATTAAGCTTAAAGCTTTGTCTTTGTGGAATGTGTGGGGAATCAGACTGAAGTTGCTTGAATTATTTGACATACCAGAGAACCCTGGGCACCACCGTTTCACCATTTACTGAGACAGCCCAGAGGACAGAGTGCATGATGGGTGGGCCAGACCTTGGATGTGGAATGGGCACGGGGAGATTGCTCAGGCTAAGGCGTGATACAGCATGCTCAAGAGATGTCAGAAAATGTGGCCTGTTGTCTCCACTTTGTCACTAACTGGCTGTATGGCTCTGCACACGTCCCTGCCCCTTTCTGGCTTAAGTTTTGCCATCTATAAATTGAGAAGCGTTGGCTTTGTCCAGTAGGTGGACATGGGTTTACATTCAGTCTCTACCAGTTGCCAACTGTGTGGGACTTTGGCCAAGTTCCTGCCTCTCTGAGCCTCCGTTGCTTCCTCTCACGGGGATAATGATGATGCATCGCCCAGAGTGTTGCTGCGAGCTCGTAAATAGTGAAGCATGGTCACTGGCTTATAGGAAGCGCTCCCTGAGGTGTAGCTGTTACTGTTATTACTCTGGATTCCATGGAATTTGAAATTCCGAAACCACATGGAGAGTCCTATGGAAAAGGTGTTGAGAAACCGGGCGTGGGGTAGTGGGGAGTGTGGCAGGAGGTGGTTGTGTCTCTGTCGGTCGTCTAATCTGGAAAGAGGGCGGGCAGGTTGTGGCCACCGTGCAGGAGAAGATGTGGATGGTGTGGGGAATTGGTTGCAGGGACAGAGAAGATGTAACGTGATGAGCAGAGACAGAAAGTGGAGTTGTCTTTCGGTTGTCTTACCGCAGAATACCTAAGTGTCTCTAGCTTACCCAATTCAGGAGTTTCCTAAGCAATAGTCACACTTTACCTGCCAAGAGGTAAGGGGACTCGACTTTGTTGAGCACCTGGCATATGGAAGTATTTCCTTGTCCCTTTGCATATCTTATTTAACCTTCCAAAAGGGTATTGACTGGTGCACCTGGGTGGCTCCGTCGGTCAAGCGTCCGACTCTTGATTTCACTCAGGTCATGATCTCACAGTCTGTGGGGTCGAGCGTTGCGTTCACAGTGCGGAACCTGTTTGGGGTTCTGTCTCTCCCTCTCTCCTGCCTCTCCCTGCCCCTCAAAATAAAAAGAAAAAAGAAAAAGTATGGACTGAATACTGGATTGAATCTTGACGTCCCAACTTGCCAGCTTGTTTGGGCAAGCTAATTAACTTCTCTGAGTTTCAGCCTCATGAGTAAAATAGAGGTGTTAATGTTACCTAACTTATGAGGTTGTGTAATTTAAATCAGACTGTGTATATGGTAGCAATTAAAACAGCACCGAGCAGATAACTGGCAGTTTTTATTAATACTTTCATGGTTACTTTATATGATAATCCCCATTTTATGGATAAGTAAAATGAGGCTTAAAGACACTAAGTTCTGGAACCAAGGTCGGACAAGTAATAATGAGCAGAGCCAGGATACAAACCCAGATTTGCCTATCTTGAGAATCATTACTCTGTTTTCCTGCCTGTGTAGAAGGAAAGGGACAGAAGCAAGGCCATCAGATTTAAAGAGATACTCCCTCTGAAATTAGAAGATATTTTGTAACGTGTGTGGGTAACCTGTAGCCTGGATGGATGGTTGTTTAAATTGGTCTGGAGCCTTGGATGAAAGGTCAGACATTATTGTGTTTTTTAAAAAAACTTGGTTGAGACCAGATAATTTCATTTCAATTGAGTCTTTCTCAGTATTCAATGACATTAGGGGGTTATGTCATTTCATTCCAGCCTTGGTCCCCTGAATTAGCATGATAATCTTTAGGATATGGTCTTCTTGTCAACAAGGTCCAGCTGGGGGCCCGTATGCCATTGCTTAATGATGAAATTCTCGGCCAGAACACAGACCATCCCCCTCTTCACCCCACGTTCTTCCTCCAAAGCCTGTAGCAATATCTCTTTATCATCCTCAGGAACTTGCCACGGACGAGACTGAATCATCCATTCCCAAGGCTTTTGTGAAAGGGAAGTTGAGCCACAGGGCTTTATCATTTCAAGTGAAAACCCCTGGCTGGTTGAGCCAAGACACCATTTCTGGTGGGACCTCTTTTCCCAGCCAGCCAGTGAGTGGGCAGTTGGTCCAGGGGATATGAGTCAATGGAAGGAACCAGGAAAGGGGAATCTTATCAGGGTCAACCTCATTACTGCATCTCCTCTCCTCAACACAGAGCCTTCCGGAAACATTGAGCTTATAAAAGTAAAAGGCCAAAGTCATTCCAGAATTCTGTCTCATCTAATAGTAGCTTTCTCAGTGGAGAGCAGTCTCTATTTATTTTCTAATTTCCTGGCATTTATTTGCTATTCAAACCTTCCTATTGCCGCTGATGGTTTCACTTGCGGTCGCCTGTGTGATGGAACAAAAACATGGATTCTGATTTCACCTGGAATTCTGCCACCAGCTGAGTGACTTCTGGCAAGCCACTTACCCCTCTGAACCTCAAGTTTCTCATGAAACAAGTGTCCCAGCCTATTTGACAGGTGCCACATATTTTTCATTCACTTGACAAAAGGTTTTCGTGCTTCTAGAGGGGAGAGAAATAAATCAATTTTGTTCATTGGCCTTTGATGGCTTCCATGTTACTTGGTGGGAAAAGGTAATGGTCCCCAAAACTATAAAGCCAGGGGAAAAGTGTTAAGTCCAGTGAGCTTAATGAAGAAACTGTACGCTAAAATGTATAGGACAGGGCAACAAATGCTAAATATCATCATCATTATTATTAATTATTATCTTAATTATTATCTAGTCTTTTCTCTTTAGTGTTGCTGCCACTTCTCAGAGCTCACTCCCCATTATCTCGTACTAGGTAACTACACTATATTCTGATTCTTTTCCCTTTGCATCTGTCTAGGTCAATGTAGTTTTTAAATAACACATATATACACGATAACTAACAAACATAAAACAATAAAGCAACATCCTCCCCAATTTTCCATATGCTGAAAATGTGCCCTATTCAGCAACATTTCTGAAAAACTCAAAGTGGTTCACAGTTGCTCACCAATATGTCATCTGTGCCCACAACACGGTGCCCACCTTGGGCAGAACGAGTACAAGTGGGCCAAGGCCCACGGCCTTCTCCGACAGTCAGGCCCAGATGTGGCTGTTCACTGCTCTGCTGCAACCCACTGTGCTTTTCTCCCACCACTTATCAGTCAAAGCCAAGGCCTAGTTCACGGGGAAGCCTTGTCTGTGAAGCCTAAGGGGGTTAGGCTGGTCTTGGTCCACAGTACCTAATTCCCTGGGACTACAACCACAGTCTCCCAGGAAGGATGCTGTCAGTCCCACAAACAAAACAGCCATCTCGGTGTAAAACCACCACCAGCAATAATCTTTAGGATTATTGTATTTGTATAATACAATTTGTACAATTATTGTATTTGTAAACAATACAAAGCGTTCTGCTAGGCGCTACTAATGGGGGAAAAAGCCTCAGGGCTTGTCATGGCAGTCTCTGTGGGCCCCACTGTGGGGCTGAATAGAAAATGGAAGAGACTCTTGTCCTACTGGGCCTGCTCTATCCTGCTGGCTTTCCTGAGTGCTGGTCACTGCAGCCAGCCTGGACTGGTGATTAATCTTCTGGATGGATGTGCAGACCCAGACACCAGTGCCAGTGGGGAACTGGCGAGTTGCTTAGGGTAGGACCCTAAGTGGGTATCTTGAGAACTTAATGAAGCATCATACTGACAAGGGACTCTGGAAAACCTACTACTGATCACTATATACCACAACACTTCATCTTTCCCTTTCCCTCGTCACGTGTAAGCCACACTGCAAAAATTTATGGTAGTTCTAACATTGAAGGCATAATAAAACTCTTTGAGAGCCAAGTAAAATCTATGGCCTTTCCCCTAAAAATCTGGACGTATGCACAGATTTTTAGATACGTTCCCAAGAAACTCATTTATTCTCTGAGGGAGAAACCCAAGGTTAAAACGAAGATCCCTGTTTAATGGGAGGTTATATTGGTGGATACGATGATATTGATGAAGTCACAGTTTTTTCCCCTGTCCTGCCTCCAGTCAGTGAGGTATTTATTTCACATACAACCTCTAGTGCCATTGCTGTCTATACAGCAATTTGTTGTAAACATCGTATTTCTTCTTGTAACATCTTTCTTTCCCCCAAATAGTTCTGTGGCAACTATCTCATAAATTGTTACAGATTCCCCAAAAGCTAGATAAAGGAATATGTCACTGCCTTCACTTACAGACTCCAGTGCAAGGTCTGGAAGAGTCTGAGAAAATGGCTGAGATCTTGGTGAGTCGCTGAATCCAGTTGGAAATCAGAATGATTTCACTCAGTGGCAATTTGTATGTCAGGCACTGTACTAGGCTCTGGGTCTGCTACATCTCTGACTGCTGGCATGTCCCCAAATCTGTTCCAAGAGGGAAAAAAAGCCTGTTCTCTTTTTTTAAAAATATTTTTAAATATTTTTTTGGTTTATTTATTTTTGAGAGATAGAGACAGCACGTGAGTAGGGGAGGGGCAGAGAGAGAGAGAGAGAGAGAGAGAGAGAGAGAATCCAAAGCAGGCTCCAGGCTCTGAGCTGTCAGCACAGAGCCTAATGCGGGGTTCAAACTCACGAACCACGAGATCATGACCTGAGGCAAAGTCGGGACATGTGACTGACTGAGCCACCCAGGCACCCCCAAAAGCCTGTTCTGTTTGGAAATTGGGATAAGTACAGCATCCCTAACTCAGTGATAGTACCTTACATTTTAATAGCACACATGAAAGCTGTTGGCAGTTTCTGGGGGCAGACAAACTAGATTAGCTTCCTAACTTCAGTAACTTAAAGACGTGAGCTTTAGTTTTTGCACTTGGAAAAGTAAAATTATTTCTAAAGCAAGGGTCAGCAAAGAGTACCGTGGGCCAAATCCAGCCATCGGCTTATTTCTGCACAACGCTTGAGCTAAGAATGGGGTTTACATTTGCAAAGGGTATAAAAACAAGCAAAAATCAACAACAAAAAACTAGACAGGAAAAAAAAAAAGGAAAAAGAAAAGAAGAGGGATAAGCAACAGAGGCTGTTTGAGGAGGATATGACGTCCCTGCCCAAGGAAGTCAGCCCTGTAATACTAAAATGACCTAAAATACTTACATCTAGCCCTGCATAGAAAACGTTGACGACTCCTGTTCTAGAATAAGGATGCCTGTGTTTGATTCCTTGTGGCCTCTTACTGGAGCATGATCTTGAGCAAATTAGTCACCTTCTGTCTCTAGTTTTCCTCACGTCAGGAAAGGATAATAGTACTTACTGCACACGAGGCAAGGATTACACGTGTTAATACGAATACTAAGCTGAGACTGGAGGCTGGTCCATGATAAACACTTCAGAAATGTTAGCCTTTGCTATTGAAATCATTACTGTCATCACCAACTCTCCAAGAGATGTTTGCAGGTATTAAATGAGACAGCGTCTATTAGAGACCTGGCACGGTGCCCTTCTCACAGTAGACCCTCGATAAATGTCGGCTCACCTCGTTACTACCATCACCTTCACCGTTAGAATTTTCAAAGCTCTCTTACATACATCATCTTACCAGAAGCTCCCAACAACCCAGTGGTTGGTGTTACGATCCCCCTCTAACAAATGAGACTGAAGCTCAGAGAAGCAAAAGGATGGACACTGAGCCGGGAGGAGGCAGAATAAGGATCAGGTACATTTTTGCATCCTGGACCGGCCCTTCCTCTTTCCACGCCACATTCATTCCCCCTTAAAACATCTGATGGTCTGTTGTTTGTTGATTTTCTCCAAATGATATACTTTGAATCCTGGGAGCCTGACAAGACAGGCAAACAGGACTGTGTTCTTCCCTGGCGGGACTCTGCAGACAGGAAGCTGGGGTAATTGGATTCCAGCCATTTGATCTTAGGACTGCGTATGTAACCAGCCAACTGCCGATGACCAAGCCTAATGGAAAAAGCCCTGACCAAACGAACACAACCCCCCCCCCCCCGCCCCCGGCAGGACCTCATTGTTGGTGCTGCAGAGAGTGAAATTCAGCAGCAGCAGCCAACACCCTCCTAACGGTTCCATCCAGGACAGAGATGGCTTCAGAATGTGCCAGACTTCAGTCTGCCGCGAGGGACCAGCGGTAATACCCTGCCGTGAGGAAGTGTGAGATGAGCCAGGACATTTTTGACAACAGAGCTGGTGCGGTCAGATTGGAGCCGTATTTTATTTAGTTTTGGCCAGAGGCCAAAGCACATTTGAACAAAGTGCACACTCAAAGCGGGGTTTAAAGCAGGTTGTGAGGCTCATAGCGGTACAGCGTTAGAGTGAGTTCGTAACTATAAAAATAGGTAACATTTCAAAGTTCGTTCATGAGAAGAGTCTCTGTCATTTCCGACCAACTTTAGCTGTAAATCAGCCATGGCTCAGATTCTCTTTAAGGCAATAGATTCAAATAGACTCTTGTTGGACAGCGTGTAGAGTTGTGCTTCCTGATACTGTCTCTGCAAGAGTCATGAAAATGACTTTTTAAAAAAAATTTTTTAGTGACTATTTATTTTTGAGACAGAGAGAGACAGAGCATGAGCGGGGAAGGGGCAGAGAGAGAGTGAGGGGACGCAGAATCCCAAGCAGGCTCCAGGCTCTGAGCTGTCAGCACAGAGCCAGATGCGGGGTGTGAACTCACGAACCGCGAGATCATGACCTGAGCCGAAGTCGGACGCTTAACCGACTGAGCCATCCAGGCGCCCCCATGAAAGTGACTCTTAAGAAGCTTCAGCATTGCCCCTGATACATAGGGCAGAGTAACTGGAAGTGCGTTTTGTAGAGAAGGAGTTGCCACACCAGCGAAAGCTAACGATCTGCCTCTGATTGTGGCAGTCAGCGTTGCTTTAGAAAGAGCTGGGTGACTTCCTCTGCACCTGTTGTCCAGGAGACCTAGAACTGTCAGTCTGAGGACGAGGACAATATGACCTCCCTGCCCGGGGAAGTCAGCCCTGGGGGTCGCTATGTTGAGCCAGATGCAGTCTTCCCTTATGAGTCTATGGCAATGATTTTAAGGTATTAACTCAATATTTGTGGAGAAGAGCCTTTTAAGTAACTGAGTTCCTCTAAGGGTAACAGGAGTGGAGCTAATCAGAAAAGGCCAGGGTTCTTAGAATGTCACAGCAGGTTGTGGGAGCTATCCAGGTGTTGTAAAGCACCCTGAGTCATTATTCCAGGGTCCCAGCTCCCTGCCAGGCCTCTTTGCCTGCCACCAAGCCTTGTCTTCTTGGCTTTGAGTGTCCTAACACCAACTGCCAGGCAGCTGGCTAACCACCAACCAATCCCTACCCCGTCACATCACCATCCAAATAGCAGCTCACATTGTGTTCCTTCCTGGGTCTGTTCCAGGCTGCCAGGCTAATGCCCTGTCTGGACCCAACATGCTTGGACTTAAGAAAGGTAAGACTGACCAATTAGCATAGTCTAGTGTGATCATCTAAAGTCTCCCACCCTGGGGGCACCTGGGTGACTCAGTCGGTTAAGCATCCGACTTCCGCTCAGGTCATGATCTCACGGTTCGTGAGCCCCGCGTCGGGCTCTGTGCTGCCAGCTCAGAGCCCAGAGCCTCTTCAGATTCTGTGTCTTTCTCTCTCTCTGCCCCTCCCCTGTTCACACTCTGCCTCTGTCTGTCTCTCAAAAATAAATAAAAATATTTTTAAAAAAAATTTAAAAAAATAATAAAGTCTCCCACCCTGTCTGGGCAGAGGAAGAGGGTGTGTGACTTCTTCTTCCTTCACATCTTCACACAACCTCGTGGGTCTGGGGTGAATAAAAAATAAAACGATGGATGTCAAAGGACTTTGTAAGACCATGGTCTGCAATACAAATGTAAGGAACAATCTCTGTACATAAAAACACGGATTCAAGTGGACGTGGTTTTATGTGATCCCTCCATCTAGTGAAAATGGCAAACAGCAAGAGGTCACAGGAAGACTGTACTGTTAATTCGGCAAGGTTGACATGGACAGGGGCAGTCGAGAAGGTCTTCAAAAAACAAATTCAAAAATTTCTGAAAATCTAAATTTTTATCTCACATTAAAAGTGCTTGTAAGAATTCTATTCTATTCTGAGATTTTTCACAAGGAAAGGTTTTGGCTTGGGGTTTGGGGTTTGGTTTTTTTTTGGTTGGTTTGTTTGTTTGTGTTTGGCCAGAATTGGCTCAATATGTTCAGATACGTCTATAAACTTACCTACACGTTGCACTCTCGAAAGTTCACTCACTGGACTCATTAAGGGTTATATCCAAGAAAAGCAATGTTGTCACTTGCACTTAAAAAAAGGAAAAGTTATGAATAAATGTGTAAGAGTACTTAAAATTTAATTATTGAGGATATATAGATGTATATATACACAATATATGTACACACACACCTCAAATATTAGTTATTTGCAATAGTTTACAGTTCTCTTGTCCTTTTGTGTAATCCCAGCCCTACACCAATATTTGGAAGCACAGCATTGTGGCTGGAAGACCCAGAGTGAAGGAGGAGTGTCAACGCTTGCTTAAAATGCACCATGGCTTCCAGTATGTGAGCCACTGGGTTCTGATGGTCTGATTTCCGGGAAAGCACATCTGGCCAACAGCTACCCAGACACCTAAGTCTTCAGCTGATTGTTGATGGCCCAATGAACGTTTCTGAGTTTCTTCAATTTTCATGGCAGCATCTGCCTTATTGACATTGAAGAATTTCACAGAATATTCCATATATTCCGCCGGTAAACGTTTAGGGAGCTTTGTCAGTGCAGGATACCAAGGCACGTGATTGCACTAACGAAGGGCTAGAGAGAACCAGTTGAAGGAAGAAAAAGTTGGGGGTCTGAGTTACCATTTAATCACGTCATTCGCTTAAAGTTTGCCTCGAGTAGCGCCGGCTAATGTTTAAGGCGCGCCATGCCGGGCGCAAGGAGCGCACAAGGGGCATGCGCCCCTTCAGTTACCACTCATCGTAATTTGCTCAGCGAGGTGCTTTGCTTATTTCTATGTTACAGATGAGGGAATTGAGGCCTAGGGAGGTCTAAGGTTGAGATGCCACTAATTAGTGGAACTGAAATTAGAATTAGAATTCTGGACGTTTGCCTCTCAACCAGCAGTGCCTGGTTAATAATGGTCAGTAAAATGCTGGACGGTGCTAGAGAAATGAGGTGTGGTTTCTCTCCCCAAAAGGCTTGCAATTTATCTAGAAACATTCCACTTAAATGCACGTACAGGTTGCACTTAATAATAAGCTACATCAAGGCTGTCAGAGGGCAGATTATATTGTCAAATAAATTACAGAAGCAGGAAGTGTGATGTTTTTTCACAAGAAGGAAAGGGATTACCATATTGAGATGGTCAGAGACACCTGTATGGAGGCAGTGGCCATATATATGCAACCATATTGTCAAAGATTCTTCATCATAGACAATCACAGGAGATGAGCTAAAGAAGAGACAAGAGAGCCCAAGAGGGTATGTTCTGTGCTTTTTTTAAACTTATGGTGAATTATTTTAATCAGATTGCCCTTAAAAGTCCTAATCGCAGGACCCTGGTTTCTGCTTGGCCTCCTGTCTCATTAGAAGTGGAATGTGATGTTTGCTAAGGGAAGATGTGGATAGAGTCGAGAGAGCCTCTTAGAGCCTAGAGCCCTGACGGGGATTAGATATTTGCATGGGGTTTCCCAGTACCCGGCTTTGGGATGTCTCTGGGAACCAGGAGGGAGCCATGGATGGCTCTTCCTTCTTGGAATGGGACCCAGAATTCAATTGCAAAAAGAACCTCATTGCTTCCCTGGCCCAGAATCTGACTGAGGGGTGGGGACCCAGGCAACCCAGGATTTTGGAAGCAAGAGCTAATGAGTCAGGGGGCCTTGGGGTCAGTCACGTTTGCCACCCTACGAGCCCGATTGTCTTGGTCACAATGCATCTAAGTGTCAGGCTCCTCGTCAGAAAATAGGGGTTGTACTGTCTGCCTCCCAAGGTTGTGGGGAATATCACACAGGGTCATTCACGTAAAGGGTGCAGGATGAGATCCGGCCCACGTAGGTACTCAATAAATGGCAGCCAATGAGGAGGAGGAGGAAGGCGAGGAGGAGCATTTCTGCACATCCCTTAGCCACGGCACCATGAAAGGTAACTCAGAACACTTGGCTTTCAGTCTGTCTTAGCTGTTAACTAGTTGGGTACCTTACCTGGGTAACTTACCTCTCTGTGCCCGTGTCCTTGCTTTGGTAAACTGAGGAACTAACTTGCATAGTGACCCTCCCAGGCTGTCGTGAGACCCACATGAGGTGCCAGCTGTAAAAGTGCCTTTTAGACAAACAGTGGGACATAACCAGCTTGTGCAATAATTATGCTCCCCTCTTTATCCTCCCCTAAGGGCACTTCGAGGCTACTAGAATTCTCCTTGAGGCTAAGATCACCAACCAGTCCACTAACTTCTGTGTTTTCTTTTCTTCCTCTGCGACTTCTGCTTGGCTCTCCCTCATCTGTGGCCGTTTTCTGTTTCCACTAAAAGTGGCTGTTGCTCTGTCTCCAGCTTCCTCCTGCTCTCCTGCCATAGACCAGTTCCTGTCTAACGTGCTCTGTAAGTCTGTCACTGTGTGTGTTGTGAGTCTGTCTCTGTGTCTCTCTGTTCACTTCCTCCTCCAAGATGGCCTTGGTCTCTGCTTATTTCTTCTGTCTTCCACTGAGCCCGGAGTTCCTCCTGGACCTTGATTGCTATGGATCTGAAGGCCAAAGATAATATATGGTTTGGGAGTTTTATTTCATTTTACATCCTTTCATTTTTTAATTTTGGTTGGAGCTTCTTCCCCGTTCTGGGAGCACAGCCTTCCCAAGGCCGGCGGGAGAGGAACACCCGACAGAGCTGGGTTCAGCCCATGAAATCACGGTCCTGGGAGGTTCTGTCTTCCCAGGTCCACATTCATCCTGCATCCCCGTGGCTGCAAGTGGTGAACTCCTTCATCTTTCCTAAACAAATGATGGTCACTAAATCAGGATGAGAGGGTTTTTTGGTAGTACTTTATTAACATTTTATTTGGAAACACATTTATATCCATAGAATAGTCCAGAGCACTCCCATATACCTCTCACGCAGCTTCCCCTAATGCTAGCGTTTTATATAACCCTAGAGCGTTCATCAGAGCCGGGAAATTAGCATCTTCCCAATACTCTCAACTGAACCACAGACTTTATTTGGATTCCCCCAGTATCAATTTTGAGCCACTTTATTCAAAGTTGTGATTTTGACTTTCCTTTATTACATTAGCCTACTACACTAATGGCCTAGAGAGACGATTGAAACGTTTTCCTCTGCACTAAATGGCCCCTGTGGGTTGTGCTGTGTTGACGTCTGTCGACTTTCTTGTGTTTCTTTTCTCGTTGCACACATCCACTGTTGTTTTGTCATGCAATCGGTCTGCCGCCGCTAACATAGCGAATCCCACCCCAGTCCCCCAAGCTCTGCTCTGCCCTGTATGGAAGAAGCTTTCTAGAGTTACATACACACTAAGTTGAAATATTCTGAGTGAAAAACCAAGGAAGACTAAGAAAAGTCCACACATTTGTGATAACTATGCTGAGGATTCAGAAGCCCTTAAAAAGAACAAACAAACAAATAAAAGCTGCTCAGTCAGGTGTCTGGACAGTTAAGGTCCCCGGAGGCCAGGGATAAATGAAGCGTTGTTAGTAAAAGATTCACAGAATCACATGGTAGTTCGCGCCCCTCTGGTAGTTCATTTTCTCCTGAGGCCTCAGGTTTTTCTGAATTAATGACTTAAAGGCAAAAGGTCATATCTCTTCAACCGGTCCTGTTTCTTTGTCCCTCTATGCGCATTCTTTCCTTGGCTCCGTGAGATCTCCTGCACTAGTCTGCTCAGGCTGCTGTAACAAAATACCACAGATTGGGTGGCTTACCCAACACTCTTTCCTCATGGTTTTGGGGGGTGGAAAGTTCTAGATCAAGGTGCCAGCAGTTTCATTTCCCAGCGAGAATCCTCTTCCTGTCTTGCAGGCAGCTATTTTCTTACAAGTCCTCCCATGGCAGAGAGAGGGTCGGGGGAGGGAGAGGGGGGGGAGAGGGAAGGAGAGGAAGTGCTCTGGTCCCTGTCCCCCTCTTATGAGGGCACTAACCCCATCATGGTGGCCCCACTCTTGCGACCTCATCTAAACCTAATTATCTCCACCTCCAAATACTATCATGTTGGGGTTGGGACACATTTAGTCCATAACACCTTCTGTCCTCCGCCAGCTGGAAAATACCCGTTTTCGTCTTCAGATTCCCACCTCCTCTGCCCGGGGTGTTTCCATGGGAATGACCCCAGCCCATGTGGTGATTTTCATGCCAAGGGGCTTTCTCAGTGTCCTTCCCATAGACTGAGAACCAGAACTACCCACAGCAGGTCTGTGTCCAAATGGGGAGGGGATTCCCCCCTCTCCCAGAAGCTATGGCACTGAACATTAAAAAAAAAAAAAAATGGAGGGGCACCTGGGTGGCTCAGTCGGTTGGGTGTCCGACTTCGGCTCAGGTCATGATCTCGCGGTCTGTGAGTTCGAGCCCCACATCGGGCTCTGGGCTGACAGCTCAGAGCCTGGAGCCTGTTTCAGATTCTGTGTCTCCCTCTCTCTCTGACCCTCCCCTGCTCATGCTGTGTCTCTCTCTGTCTCAAAAATAAATAAATGTTAAAAAAAAAAAAAAAAAAAAAAGGAAAGTAGCATCACAAATGTGGTGCATCACACGGGGCCACCGTGAGGATCAGGGACAGAATAGTTGCCAGCATGCTTTGTAATCAATACAAATGCCAGGCAACATTGGGGAGGACGGTCTCCTTTATAGCCCATTCATTCCATCCCATTTCTATAGATTTCATGATGTTCTGCCCGCTCCGTGAGGTGTTGTGAGGTATATAGCAAATATTAAAAAGGGCTCAGGACTCTAACACGTGTAGATTTGAATCCTGGCTTTGTGCATTGTTGGCTGAGTGACCTGTGGCCAATCTTAAGCTCCCTGAGTTTCAGTTTCCTCATCCGTGGAGTGGAGATATATAAAATAATAGCACTGACATCGTAGTCATTGTAAGCATTAAATACAACAATATTTTAAACGCACTTAGTGCAGGGTCTGGTACAGAGGGCTGAAAGACTGTTGCTTCTTATAATAAGATATAGACCCTCCCTTTCACGAGTGTCAGGAGGCCAGACATATGTCCAATCAGACACCATCAGATAATTTGTATTCCTACAGACAATAAATGCTGATGGATGGTGTAGAAAGCTTCCGGAAGGAAGGTTTTGGATATTGAACTGGGTCTTTAAGGGTGGGTAGGATTTGAATGTGGCAGAATATGGGAAGTGACTATAGACATGGAAGACAGGCAGCGTGGACATTACATCATTTAGAACACTTTGGCCTGCAAGGACATTCTAGAATGCCTGACTAAAATCAACCTAAGCGAGGAGGTCATTTATCCTTTACAAGCTAGAAAGTCCAGAGTTGGGTAGTTTCGGGGTTGGTTAATCCACTGATTCGACAACAGCATACAGGACCCAGATGCTTTTTATCTTTCTACTCTACCATTCTCAACCTGATAGCTTTCATTTTAGGATGATTTCCTCACAGTCACAAAATAGCTACAACAGCTCCAAACATTGCATCCTCCTCCCCAAACCATGACCATAACCAAATGCTAGAAGATAAGGCAGACTCTCCTTGTACTTGTCTTTCATTCAGGAGAGAAACATTTTTCAGGAGACTCCCCTAACAGACCATCAGGTCCTATCAACCAGGAGAAGATCACAGGCCACGCCCTTCACTGCAATGCATCTAGCGTTTTTGCCTCTACTAACAGATGTGCTCTGTCAGAAAGAAAGAAGCATGTGCTTTAAAATATGGGATTCTGAGGGTCTACCACAGGCTGTAAATCCACTCACGCCTCCTGAAGACAAATGAAGAGAGATCTATCGGAAAGATACAGGGACACGTCACAGGTCTCCAGAGCAGGAAGTTGACCAGCCTTCGCTGGGGCTCAAACAAGGAATGGGATGCTTGCAGGGATTAGCACTCCTCTTTCCGTCTCTCCAAGGCCATCGTCTCCGGCCTGCCTGCCTTGCACATCGACTTCATTCTTTTCGCTTCGCGGACCACCTTCCTCTGTTTCTGTGGGCCACACCTGCCTCCCCCAGGCAGTACCCATTGTCAGTTCAGGCAGTAAGAGCCTGACAGCGTCTTGCGGTCCCCAGTCACATCTTCCCTGGAGATGGGAGGGGAGCGCTCTAGCGTTGGCCTCCGCTCCGACCAGGGAGAGCCCGCTGCAGGGATGGGGATCATCCCCCAGATTGTGGGAGACAGGGGCTGCTGCCACAGCTGGTCCTAGGGTGAGGAAGTGCATTTAGGAGGTTGTGAGCCCCTGACGGTATGGGGTGGGGGGCCACGAGGGGGACACAAAGGAAACACTCCCCGTTTGGGAACAGTTATAAATGCCGGTATAAACATGGACACCTGGGCCATAAATGTGGATTTTGATCCTGACTCTACTGATAACCAAGGGGAGGGAGGGCCTGAGGCCAAGGTCCCTTAGTCCCCCCTGATATCTGTTTTCAAGTGACAAAGATAAGCTAGTCCAGAGTGGGGCAACCAAGGAGCCGGAGAGAGTAGAAACCCTGATCCGTGACGAGTGTTGAGGAACCGGAGGGGTCTCTACCGGAGAAGAGAAGGCTCAGGGTGGTTGGGGCGTCCTCATTAGCGGCATCGGCGCCTGCTTCGTTGCCCAGTCTAAACTCAGGCTCGCTAGGGACTCTTCTCAGTGGGTCCTCACGTGCAATCCATGGTGACGTCCTTCCCATCGCTCTCTGCAAGATCCTCTCTCTCCTTTCACTGCTACTGTCCTTGCCCATGCCTCGTCTTTCCCAGAGGAAAGGGCTTCCACACTGGTCTCCGTGGCTGATCATCCGTCCCATTTCCCACGGTGAAGCCCGTGTTCATTTCAGTCTCCGTCACCTAAGGATTCAGCCCAACCTCCTTAGCCCAGCTTTTAAGACCCCCAATAATGCTACCTCAACTTCCTCTTATGCCTCGTTTCCCAGCACCCCCACCTCACCCCGTGGGATATATTCTTAGAACATCCTCCATTCCTCAAACAAAGCATACCACTCTGTCCTGCCTCCACACCTTTTGCCTCACCCTTGCTGTGCCTCGAATGTCCCTGTCGCCCCCACGTCCCATGCATCAGTGGATCCTGTCAGCTCTGCCTTCAAGATACATACCGAATCTGACTTCTCAATACCCCCGCTGGCCCCATCCTGCATCTCTGAGCCACCAACACCCTGGACACCTTGAAAATCATCTGTGGCATATAAAATAATGGCTGTCCAAGGAGGACTACCTCTTCACCCCCAAATCCTGGGAATATATTACCCTGCGTGGCAGAAGGCACTCTGTAGATGTGATTGAGTTCTGCATCTTGAGATGGGGAGATTATCCTGGATTGTCTGGTGGGCCCACTGCTCCCATAGGCAGCCTTCGCCAAGGCCAGGGATGGGATCCTCCTCTAGAGCCTCTAGAAAGAACGCAGCTCACCCCATACTTTGATGTTAGCCCAGCGAGACCCATTTCAGGCTTCTGACCGCCAGAACCGTAAGATAATTAATTTGTGTTCTTTTAAGTCAATGAGTTTGTGGCGATTTGTACAAAAGCACTAGGAAGCTAACATACCTCCTAATTTACCTCTGGGTTCCCACTCCAAACTCATTCTAGTCCATTCTATACACCACAGCTAGACTGTTCTTGCAAACATCAAGTCCTCCTGCACCTGCTCTGCTTGCAGCCGCGGCCAGCTTCCCGCTGCTGTGGGCTGAGCACAGACGTCCACGGGCTGCGGAGCCTCCCCGAGTCTTCGTGCTCGTCTTGGACTGACGCTCAGCCTGTTCTACTCTTGTGACGCCCACCTGCTCCCCTGGCAGTGGGCCTCCCCGCTCCCCTGCCGGCCTCCCCCTCCCCTTGCCCGCTTAACCCCTACCCACCCTTCAGTCCTCGTCTCCACTGTTTCCTGGGCCACACTACCCTGACGTACAACCTCGCCTGTCACCCCGTGACATGCTCTCATAGCAAGCCCCAATACCTCCCACTGCAACACCTCCTTGTGGCTGTGACTTTGCAGCCACCTGTGGGGCTCCTGCACCTCACTGTGAGCTCCGGGAGGACAGGGACTGTGCAGATGTCCTCACCGCCCTCGTGTCTCCAGGGCATGGTACAGTTCCTGGGCTGTGGTGGACGTTTAGCGTATGTCCTTAAATCAGTAAGTGGCGGGGGTGCCTGGGCGGCTCAGTCGATTGAGCATCTGACTTCGGCTCAGGTCACGAAATCATGGTTCATGAGTTCGAGTTCCGCTTCAGGTGAGCTCAAGCCCTGCTTCGGGTGAGTCCTGCTTCTGTCTCTCTCTCTCTCAAAATAAATAAAAAAAACAAATAAGTAGATGAATGAATAAATGCCTACGATTTGAAGGTCTCATTGCTCCCAACATTAAGAAAACACCAAATATGAGGTCTTTGTTCCCAGGTGATGGGGCTCCAGCCTTTGGGAAACTGTGCTTTAAAGTTGAATATCTTGAAACCCATGTACCTTATATTTTAATAATTAAAACATCTTGCAGGCACCCCATCTGAACACTGCCTTGTGGGGGAGGGCTGGGGTAATGTGTAATAAAGCCTAATCATTTCCTTATACTGCCAGGCTGGGCGGGCAGAGGGGGCTATTATTATGCAGCTAATTATTGCATCCAGGCTGCTCTAAGTGCGAGGCTAATTGCTCAGTGAATGAATTGTAGACTCAGGTAATTACCAAACCTAATGTGGCTCCCATCATGTTTGAGTAAATTAATGCTAAGGGGGGAAGCAACCCAGCTTGAAGGGAGCTGCCTCCTGCCTTGCTGTTGCTTGGGAAACGGCAGCGAGTTTTTTCATCTGGACTTGAAACTGCCCAGGTACACCCACACCTCTGGGGTTTGCTTTCCATCAGCACAGCTGCAAAAATGGCGAGTAAGATCTTACAGCAAACAGAACTGACAGACATTTACCACTCTGACAGATGCGTGGTAATGGTTGGTGGTAATTTGTACAAAAGCACTAGGAAGCTGATATAAAGTCTTCATGAAGGTTTCTTTCAGCCCCGTGATCAGTTGCGAAGTGAACAAATGTCTGATCAATTACTAAAGGATGGATTTCTGCACCAAATTGGCAATCCAGTACTGGGTTCAAGTTCTACGTCCAACATCAAGTAGCACCAGTACTAATAAACATTTATAAAGTGCTTATTACTTGACTGTCACCGTTCTAATAAGCATTTTGTGTGCGTTATCTCATCTCACGCAACAACCCAGAACATTTACAGTAATTCACAGAGTTAGTGAGTGTCAGAGCCAGGATTTAGCCTGGCATTAAGAGTCTGCATTCTTAACCATTCCGTATATAACTACTTCTCTGACCCTGGGAAAGTCACACTTTCTGAGCCTCAGTTTCCTTAACAGTGGATCTTCTGTGGGTAGAGCCCTTTGCTAAGCCCGTTATAGATGTTGATGTTATTACCACAAAGAAGCTGTGGAGTAGATGGAATTGATCTAAGTGACCGGGTCACAGAACCAGTAGATGGTAGAGTCAGGGTTTGAACGCTGTTCTGTTTGTCTGCAGTATCGTGTGTTTCCTTTTCCCCGGTATTCCTCAAGTCGAGGATGCGTCGATCCCCCTGAAGGTGCTTATAGACTGCTGGGAGCTCATGCATCCTCCTCAGAAACACTGTATAAAGCTGGCCCCTGTCACCGTGACATCTGGGTGGACCTGATGTAAATGACCTGAATTCACAAAGCGGTGTGAGTTTATAAGGTGGCCATTCAGGTGAACCCAGATCTGCTTAAATACCTGCTATTTACTAGGAAAGTGAAAAACACCGAGGTGAAGATACCTAAGCCCAGGAATGCACACCCAACCTCTGCAGGCCAGACTCCATGGGAGACCCAGTGCCTCTCCTAGAGTCCTGCCACCGAGATCTCAGACCAGTTCCTCCATCCTGTGTGTACCAGCCACCATAGCATGGTAAACGATACCCCCCACCATGTGTTGTAACTAGAGAGCGTGCCCTTCTGCCTCCTCCCATGTCTGATACAAGCTGCTGGCTTGCAGCTATGCTCCGGATAAAGGGAATCTCCGCTCAGAGTATCCACTCCAGTTCCACACCTCTTTTCTGGTCATTCCTGAACAACTTGCTCATTAGCACGCGAGACACAGACACTGAGGAGAGGTGTGTGAAAGGCTGCCGCAGACGTGTGCCTGTGTTCCCTGAAAGCACGTTTGCTAACACGGTCAGATGTATCAGTTTGGCTTTTCAACCAGGACACTTTCTTCATGTGAACTTGGTGTAGGAGGAGGTGCCATGGATCGCCTGTGAAAGCGACCCATTGGCCGCAAATAGGGCAGGGGTTCAGGAGTGTGTTTTGAGGTGAAGAGTGTGGGCCTCGCGGACACTGGGGGCCTCGTATCAATTGCTTACCTTCTCTGAGTCTCAGTTGTCTCATCCATAAAATAGGCTTGAGGACAGAGGGTACCGCTCGGGGCTGTGAAGAGCGAAGGATACAAATGGAACAATGCGTGTGATTATAGAAAATGGTGCTTGGTGCACATCTTGCTCACTGATGTGAGCTCTGTCCGAAGCAACTTCTAGGGCTGAGAGAACAAGGCAACCAACAAACAAACACACAAAACATAGGAACGCAGAGGAGGGACCTCACAGAACAGAGATGTAGACCGACCTCCAAGGAGGAGACGCCAGCCCGCTGGGGCTCATGTCTCTGCGGGCGCTGCCGCAAAGCCGGTTATGCAGGAGTTGGAAAGACTGAGAACAGGGATGGAGGCCACAGGAGGGGCGGCGGCCCTTTTCCTTGTTTCCAACCCCCATCCTCCTGCAGCGCCCCCTGCTGGAGAAGCCTGATTGGAGCCAGCGTAGGAAACTGATTCTCCGTTTGCAGCATTCTTCCGAAGCCAAGCATAGAGGAGTGGTTTCTAGGCTGAGCATTAATGACTCAGTAGCCGGAACACTAACTTCCCTGAAGTCTCTAGTCACATACCTCTCTCCGGGACCTTCCCTGCTCACCCTCATTAAGACTGCACGATCTTCCTTTCTGTAGTCTTTTCCACTTTGTTCTTCTCCACACTCCTCTAGCAGGTGCTTGTGGTTTTCAAGCCGCATCCCCTCCACTCGCTTTCAAGACCAGCAGCAGCCACAGTGGACAATTCTGTGAGATCTCGGACTCGTGCTTTCACCTTGTCTGTGTCCCTCCGCTAACATGTGCTTTTTAGCCAGCTAAGAAGACTTTTTTTCTTCTAGATCACGGTTTCTCAGTCTTGGCACTGTTGACATTTGGGGCCAGGTAACGGCTGTGGGACACTGTGCTATGGGTTGCACAACGTGTAGCAGCACCTCGGTCTCTACCTACTAGGTGCCCCAGCCATGACAACGAAAAATGGCTCCAAATTGTCCCGGTGGGGACCCACTATTCTGAATTCATACCTGGTCCACGGGCTGTGTGAGAACGTGGGGGTTGGCATCAGACAGACAGAAATTTGATTGACTTTCTCTTCACATGTTACCTTTATTCTCTTGGGCAAGTCACTGGATCTCTGTGTCATTTGCTCAACCGAAAAACGAGTGCAATACTATCTTCTGTTGTAAAGATTGAAAAAGGTAATGCACGGAGAGGGTTTAGTACGGTACCAGTCCATCCGTGCAGGTCAGCCACAATTTATTACGATTCAAAGCAAACTCAGAATTAATGCAATTCATCAGAAGCCACTACCACGTTGATCATCAGCATATGCCAAATGACTGACCGGTGTGTTTATTTGTCCCGCTGAATAGGCCTAACGTTGGCCTTAGGGAAGCAAGTGGTGGTAGTGCTCCGAAACTCTCCGGAAATTTCATAAGAATAACTGCCAGAGGCTGGGATCTGGGTTACTGATGATATGACCCACTTGCAATTGAGATTGATTTAAAGGCAATTAACAGATGCGTGCAATTGTGAGATACGGCAGTGTAAATTTTGCCGTGATGCTTACAGTCAACCTGCTGTTTGATTCATCCAGCTGATTGACTCTTCCAAAGGTCACCAAAAGGAATCAAAGAAACAAATAACGGGTATAGTGTCTTTCAGACTGAGTGGTTTACAAATCTCAGCGCTTTGAACCCTCCCTGGTGGAGGAAACTTGGCGTATTCACACAGAGTCCATTTTGATGAGTAACAAGAGACTTAGGCTTTGTTGGGAGGAAAGAAAACTGGGTTCCAGTCCAAGACCTGCCACTCACTCTTTAGGTAATCCTGGGCCTGTCATTTCCTCCAGGCCTCCAGTTCCTCACTTTTGGATGAAGTTCTTTGGACTTCCCGCCTACTGAAGTACCCCCATGCCCAGCCCTACCTCACCATGCTCTCAGAACCGTGCAGTAGAAAGGGAGTCACAGTGGTGAGAGTACTCTCTTTGGTGCCTTTGAAGGATGCCTGTTGAATTCTCATGCTTTCCTTCCTTCCTCCCTAGGTACACAGTTCTGCACAGTGGACACCACCAGGAACTTGAGAAATTGCCCATACACAATGACCCAGAATCCTTGGAATCATGCTTCTGATTGAGAACGTGGCTCATGACTAAGCCATTCATTCCCATTCGTGTCTGCATGAACAGGACACCCTGGCATCTCTCCTGACCCTCATCACCACCAGTGAGGCACGAAGCAGTAGGGCTGAGGGCCCAGGGAAGGTACATGGAGCACAGTGTTGGACAGGCCCCAAAGCCAGAGTATGGAGAATCTCAGAGCTGAGAAGGGACTTCAGGCATCCTCAGATCCAGCCTCCAGTCCAACACAAGAGTAGCCTCTTCCAGCAGGCATCATCAGATCTGGCCTCCAATCCAACACAGGAGTAGCACCTTCCATAGTATCCCTGGACGTTGGTCAGAACTCTGCTTGCACACCTTCAGGGATGGGAGCTCACTACCTCCTAATGCAGTTCCTTCTATTACAGGGAAGTTTTAATTATAAGGAAGTTTTCCCCTTTGTTGGAACGCAATCTTGTCTCTGCTCTATCTTCCATCTGGGCCCATGCAGCTTAGCTCCCTGTTCGCCTCGAGAGCCCTTGGATATTGGAAGATACTGATCTGCCATCCACCCACCCTTTCAAGTCTTCTCTCTAAGCTAAGCAGCTCCCAATTTCTTCTCCACTGTGACCATCTTCTGGACATGCTTTGGTGGGTGAATTAATCAAGGCTTTTGTAATGAAGCCAAGTTGGTATCAAGGCCAAGATGCCTGTCTGGAAGCACTGTTTCAAGTGCTGACAATTGAAACATCAGTGTTTTCTGGTGGGGAGACATGCACATTTCTCTTTACTTTTTTCTTGGGGAGAGATTTGGAAACTGCTCAGGTGTTGATTTTGGATCCATTACCCAAAGGCATCTTTACAGCTGGTCTAATTTATATGTGTGCTTCAAGATGACATTTTCTCATTGGCATACTGGCTTTGAGGTCACATGGAATGAATCTTGATTCTCTTTCCTTCCATGACAATGGGGAAAAGCACTGCACCTTTACCAAGAATGCCGATTGAGGATGGTCTTACAACTCAGATTTTGCAAGGAAACAAAGTTGTTCCAATAAGACACCTGTTAGGGGCGCTCAAGACCCTGTGCTGAGGCAGTGCTTGGTCTCTGGCTGGGCACTTTGGGCCAAGACATAATCACAGACCAGCTTACTTTCTTGGGAAAACTCACTGACCCCCCTGCCTGGGAGGCTGCTGGGACTACATTTTTCTACATCTTTTTCAGTGTCTCACTTCCTCCAAGCTCCTAAAGAGATGATGACCCTGATGTCAAAGCTACCAGCAAATCATTTTATCTTGGGGTGAATTATCCCCCCAGATTGAGACTCTGGAGGGCAAACTTTTTCCAGTTGCCTTTCTTTTGACTGCTGATAACAATTCTATTGAAAGGATCCCCTGCCGGTCCTTAGGGAACCAACCCAGGAAGAGGCAATGCGGGTGGGGGTGGCAGCTGTGGGGGTGGGGGTGGCAGGAGGGAGTTTACAAGATAAAGGTGTGCCCGAAGTTTCTAGCCTCACCAGTTCTCCTTGCCCTTGTGCTTGGTCTCTTGACCCTACTTTCCTTCCTAAGTGATCCCACAATTGCCTCCTTATCACCTATTTTATCCACGAAAGCAGAACATACCTGATATTCCTCTTTTCTTTGGGCCCAGATATGGTGGGAAGGATGGCTTTTGCACTACAAGTCCCATATCCCAGGAGATCCCTCAGTTCCAGGTAAAGTAGGCTGGCTGGTCACCCCACTTACGGGACCCTCCCAGAGAGGACTAACAGACCTTCTTGCAGTTGCATATTCTTTCTGTACTTTTTCAATGAAAAGGCAGAGCTGAGTGAATTCGGGGGTCCAGAGGGCTTCAGATGCTCTCTGGATGAGGTCTCTGATCTCAAAGCACAAAGAACTTCTTAGGGAAAGACTAAGAGATCATCAGGAGGAGGGATAGGCTTAGTGCTTTGAGGCAGCTGGTAAGCTTTGTTTAATGCCCCCGAAGTTGATAGTATCTACTATTTAATACATTTGCTCTGTCCGGGAGCCAGTTGCTGTCGGCCTGGGAAATGAGGGGTGGGCATAGGGTGGGTGAGGGAAGGCCTCCGGGAGGGGCTACAACTAAATTGCCTTTCATGTCATCTTGGAGTAAGAACAAAAGTAACGTCTTCTTGGTGCTGTGTTGTGCCTCTTTCTGGGGAGAGATCAGTGCTGATTTTCTGTTTATTACTCTACTTTGGTCAGTGTTCTTCCTTGTAACAGCTAGGTTTGGGGGGAAAGGACTCATGAATGCATTTACCTTTTCTAGCCGCACTCTGCAATCTCTTTTCCATTCAGTCTAGAAAACTGAGGCCGAGTATCTGGCTTAAATTTAAACAAATCAGGGATGGATTTCAAGGCCTGGGTTTGGGACAGCGTGCTGCTTTGGGCTTTAACCAGCTCTTGCCTCACTGGTCTCATCCACAAAATGGCGAAACTCTCAGAGCTGCTAGGATTGTTGGGAGCGTTCCAACATGGGTCATCCAAGGGCCACTGTTAGGATTCTCCCCAAATATGTGTCCTGCCTGTACTGCGATTTGCTTAATATTTTCCTTTAAGTCAATTCAAGTGTTCACTTAGATAAACTCATTTCAGAAGAAACGTATCAGTCCCAGACTAGAAAACCAGTATGACTTGCCCTAAATAGAAAGCAGGCATAGAGATAGAGAAATGAAAACAAAGCAAAGTTTTAAGTTCTAACTTAAGCCAAGTGCTTTCCTTGTTTGAAAGGACCTGACTGAGCACTGGAGGGTGGGTGGGCCCACCCTACCAGGGACTCTTGCAGCTGGGAAGGACTGTGAGAGAAGTCCCCAGAGGGCAACTTCCAAACTTTACGAGTGGATGTCGCTAATCACGAGTGGCATTCGATACCTTTTGGAACCATAGAGAGAAGTGAAACTGATGATATTAAAAAAAATTTTTTTATTAAGTTTATCTATTTTGAGAGAGAGAGAGAGAGAGAGTGGGCGAGGGGCAGAGAGAGAGGGAGAGAATCTCAAGCAGGCTCCATGCTGCCAACGCAGAGCCCAACACGGGGCTTGAACTCATGAAACCATGAGACCGTGACCTGAGCCGAAACCAAGAATGGGACACTTAACCGACGGAGCCACCTAGGCGCCCCATGAAACTGACGATACTTTTAATGGCTATTATATGTGATTCAGTTTCTCCTTTCCCTTCCCCTCTTTTTTTAGCTCACCCCAGAAAATAATAATAATAATGTAGCAATAAGAGAAGCTAACATTTACTGAGCTCCTTTCTGCTAGGCTCTGTGTTAAGTGCTTTATGGGGATTATCTCAATCCTCATAAAATCCTTTCAAGAAGTACCCAAAATTCTCCGGCTTTGCAGCAGAGCGACCTCAGCCGAGGTCTGGTGAATAGCCCGGGCCGAAAGTGTGCGTCTGGGGAGCGCCCCCCGGGCTGCGTGATGGTCAGCCCACAGTCCCAACCACAGGCCCCCTGTCCCTTACCGGGGTGAACTCACTCCACTGTCCCCTGCCGGCCGGATGCTGGAAGAGGAGTGAGCAAGCAAGGGTGGCCCCTGCCTTCCTGTTGATGGGAAGTTCCTTTGAGCCTCAGCCTGGGGCCTGGAGAGGCATCGGGACTTACTGTTCCTGTGTGCCGCCCTGCCTGGCACTCGCTCTGGTGTCTTCTTTGGTTCCCTTTCACTCTCTGAGCCTCAATTTCTGTCTTTAAACCTGGGAGGGATCTGGCAGACCGCTGGTCGGGGAGGAAAGGCCCTCCTGCGCTGATCTCTCCCCCTCTTTGCGGTAACTCCCCTGCCGCCCGGGCTACGGAAAAGCCAGCAGCGGGCCCTGAGAACGAGGTAAGTGAGCCAAAGAGAGCATTTGGCTTTTGTATCTCAGACCCTCCAGGCGTGGCTCCGGCGGAAGGCAGCTTGACGTTGCCAAATCTGTAGTTGGAGCCTGGAACGCTATCTGGACAGGCTTCTCTGTCCCCGGAGCTCACCACTGCAGGCACTTTACAAGTTTCTCGGCATTTTCCCAGCGAGGTCCCTGGGCCTCTCACAGCAACCAGCGGGGAGGGATTTTATAGAAAAGGAAACCGTCTGTCAGGGAAGGTGATTTGCCCAAGGACACAGGAGTCAGGGCTGAAACACTTTGGACCACTCCATTCTAAAAGAGTGCTTTCTTCCTCCCCTTCTTCACGTGTGTTTCTAAATATACAAATTATATATTTTTAGACAACATAAATGATGGGTTGCACACATAATGTATTTATGCAGTCCATTCCCATTATAAGGAGTTCTAACTACAGATACAGCAAAATGCCCCTGGACTCCAGCTCAATCCCCCTCCCCTCCCAAGAAGTAACCGCTCTTCTATCTGGCTTATGTAACTCACGGACGTGTCCTGTGTATCCACATATGTATAAATGTACAGATAAAAATCTATGGTCTTGTTTTGTTCTTATACATAAATAATGCTTGTGTATCATGATCTGCAACTCGGCTTTTCTTTCGGGACACGGGAAGCGTCGTTTCACATCAACACATGTGATTCTTGGTTCTTTTTAGTTGCTGTGTGCGTGCCATACGGATGCCACAGGGCCTGCGGTGTTGATTCCGTCACCACCTGGCCGCATCCCGTGTCTGAGTGGAACATCTGAGGCCCGCATCAAAATCAGCAGCCTCTGTTTTCCTGGGACTGTGCTAACGATATGAAGGTCAGCCGGAATGGGTTCAAGTTTAAGGGGCAGCTTGCCTGCGGGAGGAAGCCAGCCCCTGCCTGGGCTTTAGCCAAGCCTCCCTTCCAGGGACTGAGACACTCTGCCCAAGTTGCACAGACTTTGGAGGCAGACTGACAGCATCCTGCTTTCACCACTTCCTAGACGCGTGCCTTTGAGCAAGGCACTAAACCCACTAAACCCTAATTTCCCCAACAGTAAAGCAGGGGACATAATGATCAGCCACACTGAAAGTCAGAATGAGGACGCACGGAAAGCCCTTGGTAAATGCTCTTAAAAATGCTTTCATAGGACCAGTATTGCCTTAATGGCCTCACCAGTTCTGTTTCCTATCACCCTGGAATATGGTCGAAGGAACAGAAGGTGAAGATCACTAAAAAAAGAACCCCTTTCATAATAAAGGGAATTACAGTGGAAGCGATACTATGTCCACTTGCCTCACACTTTGCGGTTTCTGGAAGCTCTCGCTGCACCTTCACAGGTGCCCTGGGGGTGGGCGCGTTTATCCGAGGCTCCAGGGTAGAGGCTGTGACCATCTCCAGGTCACTTGGCGGTCATTTGAGGGGGTTAGAATTTGCATCCACATCCTTGGATCCCCCGGTGAAGTCCCCGTAAGAGCTGTGTGCCAGCTGTGATTTACAGAGACCGTTAGGGCCTGCATCCGGCCGCACTGGAGGAGAGACACGATGGTCTCGGACACCAACATTAATGCAGTCATCCGTCCAAGAAACGTTTCTTAAAGCCTTTTAAAGCTGTGCCAAGACACTGCACCACAAGCTGGTGACAAGCAATTGAATGGATGGGGGGGCAGCTCAGTTGTCTATGGCAGGTGGGTGGCCCGGGGGCCAGATGCTCCGGTCTGTAAACTAAGAATGGCTTTTACTCTGTAAAGTGGTCGGCAGACAGAAGGTATCTCGTGACACGTGAAAATTGTGGGAAATTCAAATCCGTGTCCGCAAATAAAGTTTCACTGTAGCACAGCCATGCCCACTGGTTGACACAGGCTCTGTGGCTGCTTTCATGCTCCAACACCAGGGTAACTGCCATGTGGGGCCTCAGGTAATTACTATCTGGCCCTGTGCGAAAAGCGTGCCGACCCCTGCTCTAGGGCAATTGCTACCCAGCCATTCATTCCATAGACACTGACCAAATGTCACTATCGTCGTCTTCTCCCAAGACTGCTGCTTTTTTTATTTGTTCCAATCTGGGTATCTTGAGAAGGATTTTAGCGCTTCCCGCTGCACTTGCTCTAACAGCGGGCGAGGAGAGGAGCCGGTAAGAAACCACTAAGTTAGAAAGCAGCGGCCTCTAGCGGCTCATCTAAGCATTGTTTCCGTGATTTGGTGATTATGGTTACACCTGAAAAAACAGGGTAGCTGGGAGTCTAAGTGTTGGGGGTTTTGTAGTAGTTTGAAATATCTAGATTGTTTTGTAATTTGTTTCCTGCTTTTTGCTGGTCACACCTCTAACCTGCAGAGTACAACACTCTCTTTTAGTTAAAAGGGAGATTAGTGGAGTTAAATACAAGGTCATAAAAAGCTGACTCAATGGCGTACTGGACATTCTTCCCAGCGTTAACAGAATTTTGTCTTCAAAAAAGAACTCTGGCGAAAGACACTGATTACCATTCCCACTATTTTAGTGTGTGAATTTCTGGCGTCCCTACATATTTCTGTGGACATTAATGATAGATAGGGAGGCAGCCCAATGGGAATGACCCTTGAAGTGCCTTAACCGTGTCTCAACCATTAAGTGAGAAAATTTCCCTCTCCGCACTTCAATTAATCTCCTGTAAGTGAAAAGGTTGGCCTCGGCAGTCTCTAAGAGCCCTCACACCTCATACACACCCGAAGCACGTATGGCCACTCGGAGAGGGTGGGCAACACTTTTCCACAGAATTTCAGTTTAAACGTTTTGTTGAGGTCACTCAGCTAGCCAGTGGCAACACTGTCCCTCGAACGTAGGTATCGCTTTAAAGCTTTTCGTGCTCCTGACCCCTGGCCCTACACATAATATTGCATGTATCACTGCCAAATTAGGGTAATTTCTCCCCCTGCGAAAGGAGAAAGGCCATCTCATGGTGACCAGGTATTTGGGGGAAATTCTGCTCTTCTCACTGTTCCGTCACGTAAGAGTTCGAGTTGGACATCTTGCAGCCACTGAATTTTAGAAAAAAAGAGATGAGAAACTGGATTACACTGAAATCTTAGACACAAATCTACACGTTCCTTTTCTGTACAGTAGTTGCTACTCTTCTTTGAAAAGAGGGATTCAGATCCAAGGCCAGAAAAAAGTTTTTAATAAACTTTTATTTTTATATTCAAGATAAAGCATATACACAATTGAATGTGGAAATAAATAACTAGAAATGCTTTGGAAACTTCCATTTCCCCCCTCAAACTCAGTTTGTTTTTTTTTTTTAAACTCATGAATCTTTTTATTTCATTTTAAGAAATACGGCAACTATAATACTAAGGGGGAAAAAAAACACCATTTTGTACACAAACATAAAGTTGCCTCTGACTATTGGGTTTAGTTGGTTTTAATCATAACACAAAAAAAGCACACAAGACACAAAAAGACTCTTCAACAGATTTACTCAAACAGCTTTGCTCGAGAAGAAAAAGGCACAGATTTAAGGGGATGACAATGATTATCAAGAATATAGTAAATTGGGGGCTCAGCCAAAAAGTGACACTTTATGAACTAAGTCAGGAAAAATGAACGAAAATGAACGAAATGAACTCTTTCCAATTATCTGCCTTCATTAAAATGAATTCTTAAATTAAATTGTATAAACATATGATATAAAGTTGGTACTCAGGAACTGTCTTTGTATGTTTTCTTTATGTACAAATCTTTGTATACAACTTCAGTGTTCCTTGTACATTTCCTATATACCAAAATGTGCCAGGGCTTCCAAACTGCATGCCCTGAATCCCTGTGGCACTCGCCGGCAGCTGAGCGACCCCAGCGGCTTTCCGCCAGAATACCTGGAGAGTAGGAGGGACCAGTCAAATGTAGTCATCTTCAACCGGCTCCCCATTGACGTCACAATAGTGGATAAAAATTGCCACTACTCGCTGAAACACACCCTTCTTCATTTGACGCATCTCCGAGATTTCCTCTCCTATTGTTTCCATACAGATGTCTGCAGACAGCTGCCCTTTCCTTCGAGGAGCATAGATGGTGCCTTGGAAATTAGAAAGTAAAGGGGAAACACGTATGATTACCAGAATCATTTGGAAAGGCCCTGATTAAGCCGGTCCATGAGATATGCCTATATCCTGTAATGCGATGGGACGGAAATACGTTCAGCTCTTGAAATGGGTCCCCTTATTACAGACATGCCATGTCTGGTGCCCAAGACAGCATGCATGATTAAAGGCCCAAGCTGACAACGCACCAGACAGGTAAGTCATGTATACATGTACGTGTAGTTTTTCAAATCTATTTCTTCATCTCATATGTATATATATATATATATATATATATATATATATATATATATTTTCTTCAATGTTTATTTGAAACACATTGAAGATGTGAGAGAGAGACACAGAGGGCGAGCAGGGGAGGGGCAGAGAGAGAGGGAGACACAGAATTCAAAGTAGGCTCCAGGCTCTGAGCTGTCAGCACAGAGCCCGATGCAGGGCTCAAACCCACAAGCCATGGGTTCATGACCTGAGCCGAAGTCGGACGCTTAACCGACTGAGCCACCCAGGCGCCCCTCCTCCTAAAATGGTTTTTAAAAACTTCCTACAAATGGGTACTCAAGAGTGCTAACACTCAGAGAAGAACTATACTCAAAAGATCCTTTCATATAATTAGCATAAATGGAACAATTTCAAAATAATATAGTTGACAAACTCTTAATAAAGAGCAAGAAAATTATAAACATTTAGGTAATAAAAATATCTAGCTAGAAAAATGTGTCTCAAGGACTCCTGCCCGCCAACCTTCATATATCCCTAGTAAATCAACTGATGACTGTACAAATTTAGAGCTGCTGTTTGCAGGGGGAGAAGCGAACGCTAACAAAAAGCAAATAAAAATAATTATACGGGAAGCAGTTACAGGCTACACTGCTTTTAACTCAAACGAAGTATGAAGCATCTAACACAGCAGGATATACTCAAACTGGAGAATACAAATCAAGGCAGGTCATAATTACTTTCTTCATCGTCTTCAAAGTCATATCTGGCGAAGCTGTTGGGTTCTGCTGCCCGCAATGATCTTAACCAAGGGAAGTCAGAGATCATGGAATACGGAGCTCCATCCACAACCCCTGAAAGAAGACGACACGTTAACAGCACTGCGGCTGGGGCAGTAAGGACGGGGCCAAACACGGTAGTGTCCTGTAAGCACAATGTAAAATGTGCTTTCATTCACGATGAGCAAAAAAGGGCTGGACCAGGAAGGGTCCATTCTAATTCTAGCTCTGCTGCTATTCGGTCATGTGACCTTTGGTCACCCTCTGGTTCCAGGAAAAGCCTCCGTTTTTCCCTCTCTTTATATAAAATGAAGAAGTTGAGACAGGTGCCCTAAAGTCACTTCCAACTCTCAGACTATACAGCAAGTTTAATTTTCTTCTACCTTTTGTGTTTCCACACTGCTTCTGATTAGGTGGGGGATGGCAAAGACTCACACAGGGAGAGCAGGATTTATCTGGCCCCTGCTACCTGCAGACAGTCAAAATACCCATCACCTTGACAAACTGTAAGGCTCCCACTCCTCTCTTCCTTAAGACCTGTCTCTCCATCTAGTTAGTTAACCAGCTAGTTAATTTAGCTTCCCAGCCATCTGTAAATGCTCACCTTCTAAAGTATAGATTTCTCTCCCCCACGGGTACTTGGGGTATTTCTTTAAATCATCCTCACTTCGCGTAGCTTCAGGGAAGAATTCGTACTTAATGAGCTCTCTGGAGGCAACAACAAAAAAAAAAATTAAAAATTACAAAACCGGAAATAATGTTAGGGTGTGGGGTAGAAAGGACTGTCAAAATTGTATCAGGCCTAGATTCTAGGGAGCATCTCAAACAAAGTATTAAATAACTAACAGAAGCAGAAGACTAGAAGAGGATAACATATCTAGTCAGTTCAAAGTTACTTTCTTCACTACCTTCAAAATCCTATCGGGGAAAGAGAGAAAGCCACTCTCTAATCAAATGTCGTTTGTGTAAGGTGCTTAATAAAACATTTATATAACAAAGGCATAAAAAGTCTAATTTTCTGATGATACAAAATGTCACAGTTTTAAGATCTTTAATTTTATCTCTTTTCCATGCCCTAAGGCTAAAGGAATGAAGTCAAATGTGTACGTACAGTCTGTTCCTGCAATTTTTCTCTAAGTTCAGAAATAAAGTTACAAATACGCATGCATGCTTTTCACTTTAAGTCCCCATTTCCCTCAGGTTTTTTTACATGTTATATTTCATATGTTTCGGTGCCTGAAAAGCCCAGACAAGTATCATTTACAATAAAGAACAACTAGGTTGTGTTTCTGGGAACCCCTCCCATAGGCAATGACTGAAAAGGCCTCCAGGGACCACAGATTACTTACTGATTGATGTTTGCTATGGTATCCATCCAGCTGCGGATACGCACTTTGTTCCGGACATTGGGAGGGTTACTGAACTCGTGGATAATACAGATGTGATAGGGGTAGGGACCACTAAAGAGCTTCTGTTCCAATGTTAGTGTGTCCACCTGGGGAAGACATCACAGAGAGGGCTTTGGACAAAGGAAGTGAATGCCTTAGAAATCTAGCTCCTTAGAGCATGAACAATCTTTCTTCAGGACCTCAGTTTTAATATCTTGGGCAGATCTGAAAGTCAAATAGTCACATTCAGTCCTGAGCACAGCTGGCCATGTGGGGAGTGGGGCTCAGCAAAATTTTTCTACCTGGCAATCGCCCTGATTTCCATCTCATGGTCATATTAATATAAATGCCCACTAAAGCAAGGAATCCAGATGCAGGTAAGTGACCCCAGGAATCCACTTCGGAGTATGTCTTTCACAGGTGTAGGTACTGGCTGTGTCAGAGCTGCGAATGTGTAGTGCTCTATACTCTATCCAAACTGGCCCACTGCCAATCCTAATGGCAGAACACATTTCCTTGCCCCCCTTGTGGCCTTTACTCACTTGCTTTCTTCTCATGGAGCGCCCTCTTCCCCATCTCTCTTCTGCAATCCCATCTTACCATCTTAGTGGCATACGTGTCTACCTCCTACCAGAAAGGCAAACTTCTCGAGAGAAGGATGATGCCCTGTGGATTTTTCAGCCCCCAAAAATTATAAACAAAGGATGTGTTTGTTGAAATGAGTCTTTTGGGGCCAGGCTCAAACAGTGACTACAACAATTATATACTATTTCCTTTAAACTTTATTTTGGCATCACACCAAGCAGAGTCTTACGTATGTTTGCACTTTTTATCTCCCTCAGTGTTACTGAGAAGTAATTGACATACATCACTGTATAATGTAAGACATACAGCAGGACAGTCTGATTTACCTGTACTGTGAAATGTTAACATAATAGGTTCAACTAACATCCATCTTCTCATAGAGATACAATAAAAAGAAAAAATAAGGAGGATAGGAGCTATCAAAGGATTGCTTACTATATGCAACTGTTCTAACACTACGTATATTAATTTAACTATCACAGTAAGTGTAGGTTTTTAGTCTAATTGTATAGCTGAAAAAACTAAGGCAAAGCAGCTAAGTAATCCGCTCCCTGTCAGTGAATGAGACTGTGAATCAGGCGGTCTGAAACCAGAGTCTGTGTTCTAAACGGGCAACTTTTAATAAGTATAAAAACTTCAACGACTGCCCTCATCCTGTCATTTGGTAAGAACCCACAAAAATCTAACAGAGAAACGTTAATGAGGAAGACTGGCAAGGTGGTCTAGTATGGCTAAAAGAACTGTGTAGAATCTAAAGAATCATGACCACGGGTTGAGCCAATGACTAAATCCCAAGTCCAAAAAGGTGGGAGACTTAAAAAAAAAAAAAAAAAAAAAAAAAAATCACTGCAACATCCCTCAGAAAAGAGCAGAGCTCGTTACCTGCTGCATCGGGCGGAGGTATATGATGCGGTTTCTCTCAGGAGGCATCCGTAGGATCTGGTCTAGTACTTGATCCATATTCAGTTTCTTGCACTGTGCGTAGTCAAATCGATTTACGATTGGTGCATTTTCTACTTTTAAATGTTTCAGTACCCTGCACCTGGTAGCTACAAAATGGAAACGATAAGCTCCGTGAATAGGTCGGACAAAGTAATACAGCAGTCAGTGTACCGCCCACTTGAGAATGATCTTTGGAGGACCGGGCCGACTTATATTAGCAAAAGATGCCGCAGACATGAACATCTTTAACACAGGTTAAGTACTGTCATAAAGTACAACTAACAGTTATCAAAGTGATTTGAAAACGTGATTCTGCCCTGTTCAAAAGAAGGTGGTCACCCCCTCCCACTGAAGGAACTTTTTCCTAAGATTTTACTTTGAGGAGTCCACATTCCAGAGAATGACTTTGCTTAACCATACAAATTGTTTAGAAAAGATTTACTGAAAAGAATGAATGATGGTAACGGTTAAATTTTATGGGTAATGTTCAAATAAACCTAGAATAATTTGCATATATTATTTTACATTCACCCACAGGAAATGAGCCGAGTCGATTTCAATTCCTATCATAAGTATAAACAGAAAACCTTAAAAGACCCAAAACTATTTGGATACTTTGGTCTGAAGCTGTATAGTTCGATGTGGTAGCCACTAGCCACCTGTAGCTTTTTAAATTTCTATTAACTAAAATGCAGTAAGATTAACAATTTAGTTCATCAGGCATTAGCCACAGTTTGAATGTTCAATAGTCACATGTGGCCAGTGGTTATCATATCAAACAGTACAGACACAGAATATTTCCATCACTGCAGAGAGTTCTATTAAAAATGCTGGCCTGAGGGATGTCTGGGTGGCTCAGTCGGTTCAACGTCCGACTTTGGCTCAGGTCACGATCTCACAGTCTGTGAGTTCAAGCCCCACACCAGGCTCTGTGCTGACAGCTGAAAGCCTGGAGCCTGCTTAGGATTCTGTGTCTCCCTCTCTCTGTTCCTCCCCCACTCATGCTGTCTCTCTCCTCTCTCTCAAAAATAAACATTAAAAAAATATATTTAAAAAAATGCTGGCCTGAAAACACGATTAAATATTCTCCCCGTTTAACATATAAAGTGTAGGATTAAAAGAAAAATAACTTATATAATAAATGCATTTAACTGCAACAGTATGCTCAACTTCAGAAAAATATCCCTTTCCTCTATTTTTAACCTTAAAGTTCATTCTAATCCAATTTTTACTATGGATTTCAACTTAGTCCAATTCAAGAGACAATCAGATGCAAGAGATAAAACCGTAATCAAACTGATACGCTTGATTTCTTTAATAAGACACCTCATGATGTCCTTGACCCAAATGTCCCCACCTCCCTGTAACCAGCTTGAGGTCAGAGGGCTGAGCCAAGTCTCTGCCTTTCTGGCTTATTTTCTCCTTCTGTGACCTGGCAGGAAGAAGGGCAAGCAGGGCTGGGGACAGGAAAGGAGGAAAAGAGAGTGGACGAGATGGGATACAGGTTTCAACGTGCACCTTTAGAGAAGATATGGGGTGAATGAACCATCAGAGTCAGGCGCCAGCCAGATTCTCCAAGAGCTGAACAGAGAAACGAATGAGAGGTCAAAAAGCAGCAGAGTCCAAAGGCTGAGAGGAAGATTCTCAGACCTCAGAGCGGGGAGCACTGCCGGGGCTGCCCTGCTGTTATGACCCCTGAGCTTTTGATGTGCCCCTACTGTGTTTTACGAGGAAAGTCCAAGAGGAGATGGCTGTTCAGTAGACAGTCTAAAACTTCATCGGCTGGAATGGAGTAAAGTACCACTCTTAAGGGTGAACATAGGGTCTAGAGTTTTCTAGAATCCAGGAGAGAGGTAGTGTTTATTTCTTAGTTTTATCTCTTCTTTCTGGGATTCTCCTCGTTTATGACAAACTGGTTAAGGATTACCTAGCTTTGTTTACTACCAGTAACATAAAAATGCAAAAAAAAAAAAAAAAAAAGGAAGCCCATAATACTGCAATACTAATAGAATACAAATTAACATCTGGTAAGCTTTTAGAGGTCAGACCCTCTACTATGTGTACGTGTACATACACACACACACACACATGTGCACACACATCATTGCACTTAATCCTCACAATTATGTGTTTACAGGGTAAGCGTAATTATGCACACTTTACAGACTGAAAAAGATGAACACAGAGAATATAGAACTCGTCCAAGGCAACAAACATGTCATAGCTTCATAATTCTACACGGACAGATATCAAAACTATAATTTTGAGTGAAAATGGAAAAATGGACATACTATATATCTGAAATTATAAAAGCTCACACAAGTTAACACCCTGTTATTCGTTCAGAGGTGAATATGTACATAAGTAAAGATGGACTGGAAACACGCGGACTGAGAAGAAAAGTGGGGCCTGGACTAAAGATATTATGCCAGAAACTGAGGTGATGATCGACCACGTCGATCAAATCTAGAGCCGTTAAGCACCTCAGGCCCAGTCACCAGTGCCCACAGAACATGAACACAAAAGCTGTCCAACGTCCTACAGCTTGGCAAATGGTAGGGACAGGACTCAAGCTGAGATCTACCGGACCCCGAAGCCCATACATGTTGTTAATCTACTCTGTTAGATCAAGTAACAATTACCATTTGGAGGAAAGCAGAGGAGAGGCTATTTTATAAGAAGAAGCCTCTGCACACGGTCCCTCACAAATACTATGGAGTAACTGAGAATGACAACAAGGACAGAATGAGAACCCGATGTAATGATTCCTTGGAAAAAATAAAGAAATGTTCTTGTAGTATTTATGAGTCCTTAATTCTTTAAACTCATTCTTGACGCTCTCGTATGACCCAGGCCTTAAGACATACCGTGGATGAACATCATCTTGGGACAGTCTTTTAGCACTAGATCTGTGATTCCACAGTTGGTCATGGTGACTCCAACAAGATTTTTGGATTTTAATACGAGGACCTACAAAGAGAGAAACTTTAAATGATGTATCTTTCTGCAGATGTTTTTTTAAAGCTTAAATGTTTTCACTGGCACAAGCTACGAAGCAGCTGTTACCAATTTCTTCTCTTTTAGGGCAAAAAAAATTATATGTATAAAGATGGAATCTGGAGTCATTATTCAGGACCTTGGCTAGACTGAAAGTTAAGCGAGGGTTTTTTTCTTCACCTGCACATGGTCATCCTCAATCACAGGGTCGCTGGTACTGGTGGACTTATCTGCTGTCCGTTTCCGCTTCATGGCATGCCGTGGCTTTGTTTTGGCAACCTCTAGAAAAGGCAAGAGGAAAATCCAAACTTTAGCTTTTAGCTTTCTTTCCTCCAAGAGAATGCGCTCAACTGCATATGTATGAACTCTGTCAATGTGACTCTCAAATCTAGGACTTGGTTCCCAATAGAATATAATCGGATTATATCCCAATAGAACATAACTGCTATTTCCAACTGACTATTCCAAAACAACATCACCCTCCAGGATCTCAGACTTCCTGACATCAAATAGGATATCCCTTTTCATGCCTCGGCAATCTAGTTAACATTCCCATCTTTAGTCACTCAACTCATCCTAAAATACTGTTGGTGAATTAAACTCCCCACTTTCCTGCTAAACACTTTAAATTACTAATTTAGTAAATTACTAACAGTAAATATGTTTCACGGGCTGACACCTGTTCTTAATTTTATCCCACTCCATGTCCTGGTCATCTGCCATTGCCAATGCATCTGAAGCCAAAAGTCATTCTAGCTCCTTCTGCCCAGAACACCTTTTCCTGACCTCACTTTCTGAAATTCGATCCATTCCTGAAAGGTCTAGCTTAAATACCACCTGCTCTAACAAATCACCTGGGTCCCCAAACCTTATAAATGGTTCTGTAATTCCCTGTACACTTATTTCTCAACTTAAACTGAAAGCTCCTTGAAGGCAACAAGACCGCTTTATTTCACCTTTGAGTCAATGTCAGCCACTAGCAGTGATCTAAAATGAACATTTATTGAATCAACGTTCACCGAAATGCATGACGGATACGTAAATGGAATAACAATAATGGCAAATATTTACTGAGCACTTACTGTGTGTCAGGCACTTTTCTAAGCGTTTTACTTGTATTAACTAATTTAATCCTTAAAACAGCCCTCTGAGAGAGATTATTCTCCCTGTTTTACACACGAGGAAATAGAGACATGGGACACCAGAAGAGCCTGCCACCGTGGAAGGGTGGAAGCAGGAGGCAATGCCAGGCCATCTAGTGCTCGTCACTACGCTACAAAACTTGTGGTCTCATTTATCTACCAGATCCTTCTTAGTAAGGCCCTGACTCATTTACTAGTGTTGTTGTAACACATGATAGTTTAATTACGAAAGCAAGTGTTATCTTGATTTTATCTTGATTTTATCTAAATGCAAGGTCTAAATTCATCTCTAAAACTTTAACAAGCACATATACATTCTAAGACAAGACACTAAAAAAAAAAATCACCGTCCTCATTTTTGATAAGCATTCTGTAGCAGAGCATTTACTGCATGCAATTAGGTTGATCTTCATGAATTAAATCTCACCACACTGCTTTCATCCTACTTGGTACTTCTGTAACCTTAAACGTCAACGGTTAGCAAGAAAGACAGGGAAACAACGTGCAAATACTGCAAATTCCCAGAGGCTTGGGTTAGAGACGACTCTAGAGATCTAATCTAAGTGCTTTTCTTTTTACACACCAGAACCTTTCCTCCACCATCTGAAATCTTTGGGAAATCTTACTATGCAAACCCACTGGAAGCAGCTGCTCTTGGTGAAACCTAAAAGGGAGCCTCAGAGTTCTACCCATCAATCTTCCGCTAAAGACCCTGAACCCAAACAAAACCCTGGGGTTTCAGAAAAAAGATGAGGACTACTGATCTAATCCACCAAAGGCCTTCTTCCACAGTATTCTTGAAGGAACGTCACGTAAAATCTCATCATCTTTATTGACAAGATTTTGTCTGCTATGTGACGTGTCACACAGCACGTGTCACATAGCAGACAAAATTCATAACCAATAATAGGAACTGGTTTGTCTCCCAGTACCCCAAAAATGAAAACAAAAAACAAAAAAAAGTCTGTTTCCATTCCTTCAGGACAATTTTGAAAGTAGAATCTTCTCTTAGCATTCTCTTTTCATGATCTGATTTTCAAACTTTTCACCTTCCTGGATTGCTCTCTTTCCTCTCCCCTTTAATTGATCAGAACATGGGGTTCAAGGTTAAATTTCCTGCTCTCCAGAGTGCCCAAATTGGCAGTTCATATTTTCTAAGAAAAGTTATAAAACTGAGTCACACTTTATATGTAGATAAGCATCAAAAACAAAGGCTTCCTTCCAATGGTAAAAGAAAAAAAGAATTTGTCATTTTTTTTTTTCTTCTTCTCATGCTTCCCTCTTTGTTTAGGAACGATTCATAGTGATTTCATACATCCACCAGCATCAACATACCTCATATGTTGGTTCCTACCACTTATTAAGTTGACAATTATTCACTGAGCCCCAAACCATGTAACACACCATGCCAGAAATTGGGAATAAAATTGCAAACAAGAAGACACTCTCCCTGCCCTCATGGAGCTCAGTCTATTGGAAAGACAGACAGTAAAACACAGAATTATGACACAGTATAGTTAACATTGGCGTAGAAGATGCTACGGAAATACAGAAAACAAACCAATTCAGTCTTGGGATGTCAGGAAAAGAGGTTAGTATTTATGAGAACCATACCATATTAACCTTAAATGCTATTCTTTGACAATCCAATTAGTTATTTTTGTGATATTTATTTTATAAAGTATACAGTGAGGATACAAAGAGCAACTTACAGTCATTTATTCCGAAAATAAGAATTCATGACATAACTACGTTAGCTTCTAACAGAGTTTTAACACTACATAAGAAAACCAAAGTAAAAGCTCAAACATTTTCTTTGATAAAGTGATATTAAAAAATCCATAACACTCAATCAAGTTTGTTCTTTTATTAGTCTGTATTTTTCTCCTTAAAACTCTGAAGAGCAGAATGGCCAACAGATATCAAAAACATGCTGGATCAAAAATAGCAAGTTGAAAGCCACTCAAATAACTTGTTCTTTCCAAATGAGATCCAGATAATACTAAAATTAGCACTTTGACATTTCTCCAGAAAAGCTGTTACTGAACGTAAATGGACATTTGTACTGTTTAAAAAATATGAGGAAACCATATATCTACTGTACGATCAGCTACACACACATTAGAAGCTTTCTCAAATTGAAAAAAAATCACACAAGAAAACAGATGTAATTTACCTAAAAAAGTAAAAATGAGATTTTTTTTTTTTATTTCTAGAGAATTATTTCAGCTAAGACAAGTTCCAGTCCTGAAACAAGTCCGAAGGAAATGGTAAAGAGGGTAACAGAACATACATGATTTACATTAAAAATAAAAACAAAACAAAACCCCTCAAAACAGCAGCAACTGAAAAGTTTACTGAGGGACAAAAGACAAAATGGGAGACAGAACAGTCCCTAAGTGGGAAGACTCCATGCTGTAAAAATGACAATTATCTTTTCAGTAGATCGATGTAATGGAATTCTAAACAAAAACCAAGATTTGCTTGTGGAGCCTGACAAAATCATTATAAAATACAACCATAAAAATGAATGAGACATGCATGACTAGCCAAAGAAATTTTGAAGAAGAATGAAAGAGGACAGAACACGGGAACAGAACAGAATGGCCAGAGATAAACCTAAGTATATGTAAAGTACATGATAAAAAAGCATCTCAAAAGAATGAGAATGGAGGTCAATGAATAGTACTGAAATAAAAATAACTTAATGACAATTTGGAATAAAAAAATAAAGCTCACTGCCTGCAGGTTAAAATAAAGAGCTAAAATAAACAAATGAAAAACAAATCAGATGTAAACAATGACTGGAGGCATATTCAAGGAAGGTCTTCCACAGCAAAAAAATAAAGAAATCAGAAAGGGGAAACTTGTAGATGTGACTTTACAACCATGAAAAACCATGCAACAAAAGGCATCGTCATGGGAAGTTTCCGTTTAATGGGCACACAGTTTCCACTTGGGAGGATGAAAACGTTCAGATACATGGTGGTGATGGTTGCAAAACAATGTGAATGTATTTAACGCCAAAGAAATGTATACTTCAAAATGGTTAAAATGGTGAATTTTACGTTATGCATTAAAAAAAAAAAAAAAAAAACTGATATAATAAAACACTTAAAATTCCAGCTTGGGGAAGTATTTTCGTCGTACGCCAGAACTAGTGTCTGTAAACCGTAGTGAAATGTTGAAGTAGAACTTATATTTAATGATGAGTTTATGCTACTATGATGATTAGCACATAGTGAAGGAAGATCTCACATTTATCTTATGAAAGCTTTTTTTTTTTTTTTTTTTTAGTTTAGCTCCACATGATTTGATAAGCTCAGTTCTATTTGGTAAACAAAAACACCCTAACTACATTCCGGAGCAGATTTTAAGATTTTAAAAGTGAGGGAGACCTGGAAAAAATTAAAATATATTATTATTCATTGATAGCTATTCATGACTTAATAAAAGCAGGAGAGATTACTTAAAAATAAGGTCAGAAATAAAAACTATGGTTGAGAAATGTGCTTACCCCACCCAACCCAATGCCTTGACATATACATCATAAATATTAATGAAATTACACACATACATACATATATATATATATATATGTTTTCAGTGTATTTTCACCAAAAAGAATTCTCAGCTACATTACCCACTTACCTGCTCATCTCTCGGCAAACCTACCTGGAAGCAAAACTAGATTTCAGGAAAAACTTACTAAGTACTGCAGAGGCAGACAGAGGGGCAAACCCCTATGTTACGTTCCCCAGCCTCGGCAACTTGAGGTCCTCACCCTTTGGCTAAGGTTTAAAGCTTCACTGAGGGTTACGACTCCCCTCAGTGTGGGATGGGAGCAGAGTTAACACGGGACTTAGACATCAGCATCGGTACTGTATTTAGGGTCAATATACACACAATTATATCTCTCTTAGCGGCTTGACTATTTGAGTTTTCCTGGGGTGGATGTTTTACAAGCTCTTTTACACACCTCCCTCCGCCCCCGCCCCCACCCCCCACCACTGAAAATTAGATCAAACTCTGCATGATTGATCACAGATCCCCCAACACACAATTCAATCCGCCAAAGTGGCTTTAGGCAAGAAAACGTATAGAATGAGCTCATGCCCTTGTCAAGGCCTAACCTGCAGTCGCTAATCCTGGCAGCATTGTCATACCTGACTCAGATACCAGCGGTACATGGGAGAGTCTGCTCCTCGCCCTTGTTAGGGGCCTCCGAGGGTAGTCTTCATTAGACTGCACGTCACAGCTCTCAGGCTGGGAGCTCCCCCTCCTGTCCTCACCTGTAGCCCCAGAGCCACTCCCATTAGTCCTCTCATCATGTGCTGGGCCTGAAGACCCCCCTTGTGGCAGAGTCCTAAAGGAAAAGGCGGATCTCGTACCATCCGGGCCATTCACAACACAGGCTCGGCTGGTTGAAGGACGTTCCTCATCAGAACACCTGCTAGTTCTCCTTTGGGGTTCCTGGGGCCTGTGACAGCAGCATCTGGGGCAGACAGAACTCTCTGCATCTCCCTCCTCCATGGCCTCAGAGTCCTCTGACCCACCGGGGGAGCAGACACACTGCCTGGACACATCCACTTCGGAAGGGCTAGGCTCGGAAGAGCCGCCGCTGTTCACCGTCCTTACAAAGTCGGGGCTTTGAGAAGCAGTGCTGTGTGAGCTGGAGGCTCCCGCTGTGCTGGCGGTGGCGCTGCTGCAGCTGGGATACACATCCTTGTTTTTTTTCTTTTCAGGAATATCCCTAGCTGCTTTCATATCGGCTTTGATCTGCTCACTGGTGACCTGACAGCCTTTCTCACAGCTGCTTTCCTCGAGGGGACACTGCTTCGACTGGCCCATCTGATGGGAGCTGTACCTCTTTCGAAGTGGAGTCTTGCCTTTTCCACTTACTGCTTACAGAAAAAGAAGAATGGCCCGAGGAAAAGAAAAGATTTCAGTACAAATTCTGGACAAAAGGCAAGAGTAAATCTGGAACAGGAAACAACGTACACTAGTTTTCCTAGAGCATAATGGTGACATCACCCAGCTGCTCAAAAAACTCCCTGTGGTCTCTACTGCCTACCTGGTTTATTCTCCTCAGTTCAGCCTCCAAGGCCCATCATGATCTAATGCCAAACTACCCTTCTGGTTTCATCCCCCCTGTATACACTCTACACGCTATAGCCCAAACCTGTCTCTCAACCTACCCTGCCTTGCTACCTCAGGGCCTTTGTTCTCACCAATTCTTCAGCCTTCACCTCTGTCCAAT